>NW_027112940.1:110420-149541 GCF_000696795.3 Halyomorpha halys | reverse complement strand
TTATTTGCAGCGAAATATTAAAATTCTATAATCTACACGAATAGATTTTAACGTCAATTTCGTACCTTCTTTAGAGCACTTACTCAGCCTCCACTGGCTCACTACCAGTGATGCGGCGAGAGGGATGCGCTGGGATCTTTTGAGCTCTGCTCTACCCCTCACAGTGGGAAATAGAGTGGGCTCAAGGATCCTCAGGTCGTTGTGTAAATATTGTATATAAGAGTGAAAATGTGACTGGTGATTATTTTATTTATTTATTATTATTATTATTATTATTGTTCATGAACATGTTCATTTGGTTTATCATTTTGTTTGGATATATTTAGAGAGATACTTTTTTTTTTTTATGTACTTTTTTATGCTTATTATATTATAGATGGAATGTGATCAGTAATAGAGATTATATTATTTCATCATTATGTTATTTTATTAATTTTTTTTTCATACACATAGTTTGATTATGTTCATTTTGTTTATCTTTCTGTTTGTATATATTTTAAGACAGTTTTCTTTTGTTTTCATTCATTTATTTATTTGTATTCTTATTTTATTTTATTTTAGTATGAATATGATCATTCATCACTATTACCTATTGCCCACAACTGTGTGGCAGATTGTAATATCTATCAATAAATAAAAAGTATTAATTTCGTACCGGTTTATTTATAGAGTTATTTTTAAAAACTGGGCCAATAGGAAGGAGGTCATTTCAAAAAGCGGAAATGAGGGAAGATGAAACAATAATTAATATTAATGCCTACAAAATTATGGCACCTTGCACCGACTTGGTGAAAGACATGTGTTGGTGCAGGTGGTCTCCAACTGTCTCTAGCACCAATTAGTGAGTATCAGGTGCCTTTGGGTCTTCTCAGCTGTGCACCACGATTCGGCAAGGGTAATTAGAGATGTGGGAAACTGGGAGGAATGGGGATCCACATATGACACAAACCAAGAAATGATGTTGGTCTTAAAACTATTTAATGTATAACTATCATCAGGTTGCTCCAGAGCATGGTCATTGATATCACAGGGAAAACTTAATAGAAAGAAAGATGTTGGCTATAATTTGATTTATCAATAAAATGACAATAAACAACAATAAAACACTTTATGAAAAATTGTCTTTGTCAAAAACAAATACAGATTTAGTAAACACATACAATTATTTACTGAAATGGCCTGAAACGTTGTGGAAAAAATAATAAATATACATAGATGAATTTAAAAGGGTAATATTCACCGTTTTTCCAAACCTAATTACTTTGGATATGACAATATTTCAGAAACTTGTGAGTAGTAGTTATAGATATCTATCAAAATTTGAGAAAACATATCTTTTTCTTTAAGCTGAGTGCTCCATATGAACTGTGCTAAACAAGATGGTAAGAAATCACAGTTTTATTAATTTTCTTTTATTTCCCCATCTTGCTAATTTGTCGATAATTTTCAATCGATTTTTTGCGTATTCGCTAATGCCTTTGAATCAACAGAGTGATATGTTTTACAGTTTAATGTTTGTAGCCCATCTCTTTATAAATTTATGAATCCTTTCCATGAATGTAATACAATACTGCTCAGATGTATTTTTCTTTCGATTAATTCTGACAATGTGGATTATAATCTGTTTTAACTAATTAGAAAAACAAAACAAATTTTGTTTCTTTGAAAATCCCTCCGAAAACCCACTGTCCAACGTTATACCTCTTCATGAATAAACTTGTCTATTTTCACCAATTTGTCGGCAAATACAAGTTTGATTTTTCTTTTCCAATTTTCCATCTACACATTTCACGAAGGTAATTATTCCAAACAACCGTTGTGGGTTTAGACATTTCTTAATGTTTTAAACAATATTTGATACTTTTTAAATGCTCACTCCATAAATGATCTCAATACTCAATCAACTTTCAACTGTCATTTCCCGTTGGAGCTGTATGTTACAATTATGATGCAGAAATACTGGCTATTTGCTTCGCGATGGTAGCCGCAATTGAAAGCGACGACAACACAGTAATCTTCAGTGACTCCCAAGCTGAAATACAAAAATTAACAACACCAAGTGTCGCAGAGTCACCCACGAAAGAAAAGTGCAGAATAGGCTGATATCATGAAGAAATGAGGAAGGGTTATAGCTCTGCACTGGATACCAGGCCATGTTGGTATAAATGGTAATGAACAAGCTGAGAAGTTGGCTAAGCTCGGTTGTGGAGAGAACCAGCCTGTTCAACCACTTTCCTACAGAACGGTAAAATCAATGATAAGTTCTTATTGTAAAGACAGGACAAGCACTAGACACAAAGTTCAAGCGGAAGGAAAGAAGTAGGAGAGCCTACTGCATAAGGATAAACAAATCCCCGAATCAATCTAAGCTGAGCTGGGAGAGTGGCTTGTTTTCGGCTAGTACAGGACATGATCTGCTCCAAAACACCACTATCGAATTGGCATCGTAGATTCCCCAAAATCTCCTCTATGCAACATGGTAGGCAAAGATGGAGACCATCTTTTAACGTGTTTTGGTCTAGAAGATATTCAGCAGGAAGTGGACCAATTAAGAAGAAAAGTAATATTGTATTGGACTGCGAGAAGGAAAATGACGTAGGAAAAAAAAATTTCTAACTTACCTAATAACTTTAAGCAACTATGTTTCAGTGCTTATTCTGATGCTTTTGCTGTAACTTTGTTTGTAGTATCTCAAATCTATATTTTTTTACCAATATAAAATTCATTTCATGGTAGTTTGAACACACCTCCATTCCTGGTAAAAGTTCTTTATCCTGAAGGAACGCAATTACCGTTTTCTCTTTAAAAACGGTAATATGTAGCTACTTTTTAAAATGTACATCAATAGTTGCCAATAACAAAACAATGGACATATTTTTTAATAGCAGATAAGTTCTTATTCTGGAGCGATGATACCATATTTAGCAAGTACCCTAAAAAAGTTAACAGATTGTATTTTAAGTATTATCAGTATTACTGATTAATATTTTAAAATTAAGTTTCATTCCCTGTCCAGAAAGAGTATCACTTAAGCCGGTCTAAAGTGGACCAAGATATAAAATATTCACGAAGTTTTTTTTACAAACAGTTTAAAAACCATAGAATTATTACAAATATCAGGGGTCAGAACTATTACTTTGAAAGGTAACCTAGCATACTTTTACTATTGTCTTGAGAGCAGCTATTGAAGTGAAAGCATTTAATAGGTCTATTATCCTGCTTTAGACTTTCTCTGCTGTTAAGAACTATCTAGTGCACACTTGCTGAGTTTTCTCTCGTACTTCGTTGCCTTTGCTGGTACTTCCAGATAAGATAAGACATCCATAGAAAACTGAATTTTTGAATTGTAACTAAGAGCTCGCGATGTAATACATTCAAAATTCATAAATGAGTCACAACATATTAAATCCAAACTAAAAGCTTACCTCCTACCTAAGAGATCCGCCAAGTTGGCCGACTTTAGGGCTAACGGTCTAAATATTTTAAATGGCAAATGCTGCAAAAGTTTAATTTGTTAAAGTAAGTTAGGTAACCATATTCGGCTGTATTATGTCATGACCAAATCGGACTATCGGGATTTACTGTACAATCTAATATCCTCACACAATAGGAGTATTCATGATCTTTAGTTTAACATGTTAAAGCGTGTTAAATAGAAAAAACTCATGTTAAATAGAGAAAGATTTCCTTCTTTTATCATATAAAAACGATATAACATATTAAAGGTTGAGAGTCTGTTACTAGGTCTGTTAAATGGAGAATGACGTCAAGCAACACACCAGCTGAGTTCGTCGCCATTTTATTTGTAGTCGTGTTCGGTTACTTGCTTGCAGTTTGTGTTTTAATTGTGTTAGTATTGTTTTGGATGTTTATAACTAATAAAGCAATGGATGACAATAATAATAATGTAATGACAGTTGTCAATTAGCTCATCTTGATTCTCTTCCTCACAAGCTAGAAGATCAACAAGAGACTCAATAGCCACATTTTTACACAACTTCCACTTTTCACTCTATTTAAGCATGTTGTGATAAATTACTTTAGTGAAAACTTAGAAGTAAACAATAATACGAAGTTTTGGAAGAAAAGGTTATAAAACAAGTTGCTCAGAATATCCACTAGGAGCTCTTATGCATTTACCATTTAATATGAATACCATTTAATAAAGAGGGCTACTCACAATTTTATAACATTTAATATTGTAAAATATGTTACATTTAACACTATATCATGTATACTCCTAATGAGAACCATTCGCAAAGTACACGGAGCTTGTCATGTTCACAAATGACAAGTCCATCATGGCCTTAATTCCTCATTTGTAATTTGGCCCACTATAGGTAACATTCCTTCCATCATCAACTCTACCCAAACACAAGTCCTCTAATTTTTTTTTTGCTGCTTTTCTTTAATCTGAAGACAGGTATGAATTGATAAATAAAGTCAATAAAAAAATAATAATAATATCTAAAAAATGCTTGTTACAAGGAATTGATATATATTGTCCCACTACATGAAACCCATAATATATTCATGACGAACGCTATAACTAATAACATAATAAAAGTTAATGGGATAAAACCAGTATTTGACCGTTATTAATGGTCTGTTTAGGTGAATATTTTGCACGCCTTCCAGCAATCAGGAAGTAGCAGGTCACCCAGAGGTTGGTAACCCACTTTCTTGAGTCCTGTTCTTCAGAGCAGGTGGTCCACGGAAGACTCGTGCGGATCTGTGATTTCTCTGAGCGCATCACATCTGACGTCAGGGTTCGTGATCGGACCCGTCCCCTTCACTCCATGCAAATCCCACCAGGAAATATATATATAAATAACTGCTACGTTCTGACAGGGCACAATTAGCCATTCTGCCTCTCAGTTGTAGAACGACTCGTCCGTTCTACTATCTTGCACTAACTGGATTTTTTTTATATTTTACTTATTGCAAAAGGGTTATTAGATTAGATATTGTTTAAAAAAAAAAAACTTAGTTAAAAATGGCAGTTCAAAATATTAAAAAATATTGTGTTTCTGCAAATATAATTTTTACACAATTCACTCAGAAATTTTCAGATAGCGATTTTGGCATTGTATCAACAATAGGGGTATTCATGATATTGTGTTAAATGTTTTACCATGTTAAATGTTATAAGCATAGCATTGTGAACAGCCCTATTTAAAGTCATGCTAAATGATAAATGCATAAAAGCTCCTAGCGGATTTTCTGAGCAGCTTGTTTAGTAACCTTTCCTTCCAAAACTTCATGTTATTGTTTACTTCTAATTTTTGATTACAGTAATTTTTTACAGCATGCTTAAGTGGAAAGTAGAAGTGTATAAGTTTGGCTACTGATTGTCTTTTTTTAAAAGTCCAAAACACAAAACGAAACGCAAACTTTGAGTAAGTAACCTAACATAACAAATACAACGGTGACAAGATCAGCTGGTCTGTTGTCATTCTCCATTTAAAAGAACAAGTAACAGACTCCTAACGATGTTATATATTATATCGCTTAACATGGTATAAGAAGAAAATATTTCTCCATTTAACATAATTTTTTCCATTTAACATACTTCAACATGTTAAAATAAAGATCAAGAATACCACTATTATATGTAGTTTAATATCTTTTAACTTCTTTCTTCATCTAATCTTTTAACTTTCACTTACCTATAAATAAAACCCCGCAAAATCGGGGAAGTATTAAGATCGTGAAAAATTTCGAATTCTACTTTTCGAACGAAAAACAAGTTTTGAGGTCCCCCAATATTACTATTTTGCGAAAATTAGTATTTCTATGTGTGTGGATGTGGTCTCTCTTGATCTCTATTGTATAGGCTTCTGAAATCTCCCATTTTTCGGTGAGTATGTTTTACGTAATATTTTATTTTCAAATACTTTAAGACGAAGGTTTTCTCTTAGTGTAAGTGGTCACGTTTAGCATCCGTAAAGAACAGTAAGAACTGTAGGTAATGGTTTTCAATTTATTATTACAAAATTTTATTGTTTACCCGGGTAATGATCGTTTTACCTGAGGAAAATCCATGACTTTATGAACTAAAAAAAATATTTAAGTAGGGCGTTTAATTATAGGTCACACCTTCTAACAAGCCAGTGATGCCGCTCTCATTGTTAGTCAGCCAGTCCATCGTACTTAGCTGAAAGGAACTTTCGAAAAATTGAAACGACCATCTCCACATAGACTGCCCATGGGACGTTTCCCTACGCGGTTATGAGCACGCGCAAGGAATTAAAGTTTTATTCTATTTTTTTGCTTTTATTTATTTAGTGATATTTACGACTGTACATAAAATACATCAAGTAAATTTGGGGTAATTAACTGCAAGCACACATGTGTCATCGGCATATGTGGTTAGGATAGTGCTAGGATTGGTTGAGATGTCAGCTGTATAGACGGTGTAGAGAATGGGACCGAGGATACCACCTTGACGAACACCATCGGACTGAGTTATTTTTTTTAAAAGAATAAATTAGTTTTAAACAAAATTTTGATTCCAATATATTATTTTATATTAGCGCATCGGCACCATGTATAGAGTATATATATATATATATATATATATATATATATATATATATATATATATATATCATTTTTTTTCGGTTGGCTCTTCAGACCTTTGCCTGCCCGAAACATCCTTCTCCATCAATGCCTGCCTGTCTTAGATTACTGGTTTGCAGTTTGCTGTAAGCAGCTCTTTCACCTCCCACTTGATCTCTTGCCAATATATTGGCCATTTTTAAACTAATTAATAGTATAATTAAACATATATGAATCGTATTTAATATAATGAACAACATGATAGAGTTTTTTATGATTAATTAACACCCTCCTTCTCATCCCCATCAATCAGAGGCTTTAACAAACCCAGAGCCTGTGCCCTGCATGTGGCCACTAACAGGAGCTTGATAAGAAATCTGACCACACTGATTAATTAGTAACATGCCAGGAGGATGTAACTACTGGGTTTCGTCTCCCACACTACTTGTATTATATTTAAATTATAAACGTGTGTATCCTATTTGTATTGAATAGACAAACTTTTTTTTATATTAATTATTGCTTGTCATTTTGTATTCAGTTTAACAAGAACTTAGTCAGAAAAACTGCATTTTTTTTTTCAACAATTGAAAACTAAAGCAACTTAGTCAATGTCCATAACAATTCCATTATAATGCCTATATGAACTATCAGTATCACCTATGATTCCATAATAATCTACAGACTAATTATGAAAAGTAATCAGTTCATAAATGATTATGTTGAAAATTTGTGCTAGTACTTGTTTTAATTATTATTATTAATTAATTGAATACTGTAAAAAAAAAAGAATAAAATAAAGAATATTTCAAGGATATGGCCAGAAATGCAGCCAAGAAGAAAAATTAATTTTCATTTAATTATTGATTGTAGGCGTTTCAAACCACAATGTATATCTTCATCAGGTATGTTTTGATAGATGGAGATGTAAATAATTAATTAATTTATAAAAAATTCATTTTTTAAAATAATTATAATTTATAATTATATAGAATTTATAATTTCACATATTTATTTAAAACTTGTTAATATGTTTAATAAATGAATAATGAAGGCCTAACTAACCCGAAGGTTCGATGCCAATACCATTAATTGTTCTCTACATACATCCTTCCAGTGATGCCTCTCCAAACCCAATTCTACTAAATCAGTTTTAAGGCAATTCTCCCATCTACGTTTCGGTCTATGTATTTATTGACATTTTATGGATCTACTCTTTACTAAGCCCTACAACCTTACGCGCCCGTCTTATATGTCGCAATGTTATGTTTATAAACATTTATTTCTTTTTCTTGTTCATTTTTTGTCTTTTTATTTTTAGTAGAATTTAGTCACCTTATGATTTATATTATGATAGATGTTTTCGTTTTATTACTTTCTTTTTTATGTTTAAACATTTAATACTAACCACTATTACATGTTCAAAATATTTATTTAAATGTTGTTTTTACATAAAGATTATTTTTATTATACTTTTCGCTAAATATTATATTGTTTTCAATTTATTGTTGTTAAAAATATTTTATTTTGTTTCATAATATCATCATTTTTTTAAAAATTTCTGTATTTTGCTTGAAGTCACTAGAACCCATTTTCAGTGACTGTTTTATTATTCTTAAGGGAATCGTCCCAGAATAAATGAAGAATATTATTACTAATTTAATTTGAATAAACGTTTAAAGGTAGGATTGTCCTTTATGTAGATGTAAACGTTTCAATCGTGAAGAACATTCAGTTTAAGAAAATAAAAGCTAACAGATACTGGAAAAGAAGCAGTGATTTTCCTAGAATTATTCCACACCAGTTTTACTCACTTTGATTAAATTTTGTTGCAAAAAAAAATCAATAAACCGATCGCAATAAAATCACATCTCGTTTAATGACACAACCGTAAAAGTCACAAGCCCAAAACCAGCTTATTACGTCTGTAGTCCAGCTAATCTTTAAAACAGCTCATAAAATTTGGCATAAATTAATTTTTTGACCAAATAAACATAATTCACAGGGAAATAAAAGTGCAAATTATTTCAAGATAACACAAGAACTGGTCCAGAGCTAAGCGCACCAAAACTGTTTTAATAAATAATTTAATTAAAGTTGATCGTTCCAATATTATTTAATCATGTAACATGAAGTCAAGTCTAGATGTAAATTATAATAGTATTGTAGATATATAACGCTTGGACACATGTATGGAAATAATAATACTGTTAATTTTATTTCTAATTTTATAAAATAAGGACTAGAACTGTAGAAAAAGCTAAAAATTCTAGCAACCAACGCATTCAATCCTTTCAGTCCAAAGTCTTTAGAACAATAGTCTACGCTCTATAACCAACTGGACTGAAAAATCAGTAGTCAGTGAATTTATTGTGAGAAATCTATAACTCAGAAACATAAGACATACAGATGTCTATTGGCACAGGCATTAAAGCTAATTTAATGTGCTATAAAGTAATTCATGACGTTTATCTTCGTATTTCCAGAAATTTGCTAAAATAAGTTGATTTTTAATTGTTTGGGCAAACTTTATTATACAAATATCATAAAAACTACTACCCCTGAGAAGATGAACGTTAAAGACTATTTTATAGTACGTTAAGCTATCTTCAATTTTATTGCTGACAGACCTCTGTACTTCCAATGGTTCCTGAGATTTAGTTTTCCATACGTCAAAAAGTTTGTCTGAACCACTAGAAATCATCATTTTGTTAATTTTTTTTAGAAAATATCATAAAACCTAAATAGTACAAGAGCCGGGAAGAAAAAAAAAAGGCAGTTTTCTCACCCCAATTTGTGATTACTTTAATGAAAACTATGTATAATTACTAGTCAAAACTGATGAGTCTGCCAAGTATATGTAGGGGGAATAAAAGATGGCGGCTGTTTCGAAACCTTAAAAAAACAGAAATTTTTCATTCGGAACTCTATATCATATAAACTACCAACACCACTAGAAAGTCTAAGAGAACATTATTTAAAGAAGAGTAAATTTGCTGAAATATTAGCCCTAAAAGAGCTATTTACGTCCAATAGTTCTCGAGATATAGCTTTTTAAAAACCAAAATTTCTTAAAAATCAACTGAAGGATTGGTTGTTAGTTAATTTATTTTGAGAATTCTAATTTTATTTGAGTTCGGACAAGTTTGATTTATGAAAAACTTCATATCAGAAACCATTGGACGTACAGATGTCTGCCAGCGCTCAAATTAAAGCTAGTTAAATTTACTACAAAATAGTTAATTATGTTTATCTTTGTAGGAGTAGTAGTTTTTATGATATTTGACAAAATAAACTCACAAAATGTTGATTTCCAGTTGTTCGTATAAAATGTCGGTATTTTGAAAAAATATATCTCTAGATCCATGAGATGCAAATATGTCTGTCAACACTCAAAATAAAGGAAATATAACTTGCTATAAAGTAGTTTATGACACTTATCTTCGTAGAGGTAGTTGTTTTTATGATATTCACACATGAATATGAATTTGGCAAATGAAAATTTGTCCGAACAACTAGAAATCAATTTATTTTAGCCAATTTCATGTAAACTATTACTCCTACGAAGATAAACATCATAAAATACTTTATAGCTCATTAAACTAGCTTTAATTTGTACGTAAAATGGTTTTTGAGATATTGATTTTTCAAAATAATTCTCTAACTACTGATCTTTCAGTACATCTCATACAACATTTTTATGAAATGTTGCTTTTTAAAAAGCTATATCTCGTAAACTATTTATCGTAAATAACTCTATTAGGGCTCATATTTTAGCAAATTTACTCTTCTTTAAATGACGTTCTCTTAGGTTTACTTGGGTTGTTCCTACTTTTTAAGATATTTTAGCAAATTTACTCTTCTTTAAATGACGTTCTCTTAGGTTTTTTTGTGTTCTTCCAACTTTTTAAGATATAGAGCTCCGAATGAAAAATTGGTTTTTTTTATCGCTTTGAAATAGCCGCCATTTTTTATTCCCCCTACCTATACTTGGCAGACTCACCAATTTTGACTGTTAATTATACATAGTTTTCATTAAAGTAATCAAAGATTGGGATGAGATAGCTGCCTTTTTTCTCTTCTTGGGCGCTAAAAACTCCTACAAATTTAACCCTCATAAGCTATTTTATAGCAAGGTAAACAAACTTTACTTTTTGATCTAATAGACATCAGTACGTCTCTTGGTTTCTGAGATAAATATTTCCCACAATAAATTTACTAACTACAGATTGTTCAGTTTATATTTTATGATATGTTGCATTTTAAAAAACTTCTCTCAGAATCTCAGAAAATTTTACGTTCATAAATACGATACTATTAGGTTTTCTTGTGTTGCAAGTAGGTTCAAAGATATAGGCTCCGAATGAAAATTTTCTTTTTTTAACATTTTGAAATAGGTACCATTTTTTATTCTCTCTAACTGTACTAGTAATTATACATAGTTGCGGAGTTCGTAGTTACTTAGGCTGTATGTAAATATCATATATAGGAATGGATGTGTTAAAGTTGTTATTTTGCTTTAAATTAGAGGAAGATAGTCCGGGTGGCGGTCACTAAAGGTATCAAAATAGTAAAAGAAATTGATCAACAGTTGGTAGCAGAACTTCCTTCCTATCAGCCCTGACGAAGCCCTGCAAACTGGGACGAAACGTTGGTTAACAACAAATAGTTTTCTTTCACTATTTTTATACCTTTATTGACCGCCACCCGGACTATCTTCCTACAATCTACTTCATACGGTAAACTATCTTCTTCTAATATTTTACTTTAAGTTTAATTTTGATTCATCCATTTTTGTATTTATTAGTTTTTAATTTATATATGGTGTGAATTGGCTTTCATTGTCTATTACTGATGTCTCAATTTATACATAAACAAATAAAAAAAAGGAAAACGAAATTTATAACAACTGTTTCAGATTTATAGATTTCAATCCAGATAGAAATTTTAATTATATTTTATATTAAGACATAAAAGAGCGAATCAGTAGATTTTTTATGACGACTATTTCTCTATGTTGGGTTATTTATTGGTAATTATTTCTTTAATAATATCAAAAATTGTGTTTGTAACGATTATGGGATTAATTAACTTTTGGTAACTTATTCCTCAACTTCTCTTAGTCCAATCCCCTCTCTCGTGATGACATTTTTGTGGGGACGTGAAAGGATTGAAGGTTATACAGAAGAATTATGTTTGTTGACATATGAGATGATTATAAAAGGGAGATGACCTAGACAGAGGGTTCCCACAGACATGTAGTGCTGAGGCCAGCGGCGCCTGCTGCAGAGAGCTGCCTTAGCGAATCCTTCTCTGTGCAGTGCTCCCGGTGCAGGTGTGTAGCGTTCCAGCGAAGGGTCTTTGATATCATTTCTCAGCCGAAAGAGAATCTATGGGATGAACTACTGAAGAATATGAAGTTGAATCATATATTTTGTTTTAAAAGATTAATTAATATCGTTATTAATTTATCAGAAAACACGAAATAAAGACCACTCAACAGTCGAAAAATAACTCCTACTATTTTTTCTTATTTAGACGGTTATAGATGTTTCTTACTTCTCAGATACAGACTAAGCCAATTCATCACTGACCCATCAATCAGTCTGAAACAAAACTGGTTTCTGATTCAGTCGGACATAACCTTTTGAAATGATTAGATCATGAATAAAACACGGAAATAGTTTATTTCGAAAGTAAACGAAAACTACCTATTCTTGCTTTATATTTCAAACTTCTTACCTTTGTAGTTTGTAAAGTTAAATCCAAAATTATAGGAAATTATAATTGGCAACTAAAACCTTACCATATGCAAAATTTCATAACATTTCATAACAGAACAAATTTGTTTTTGTTTTTTCTTCTCTACTCCGTCAGAATCTTGGTATTTGTTACTATCTACGTATAATGCAATGTAAATATTGAACAAAAGTAAAGCCAACTCATTTTCAGTTTTACGTGTTTCATTTTCATAATTTAATTACACTGATGTAACGAGCACACTATTGTAATTTTATCTAAAATGACTAAAGAACTGTGACGGCCAAATAAATTGAAGTGTTTATATTTGTTTTGATGTAATGGTTTATTTTGATTAAGTATATGTGTAATGACGAAACAGAACTTTCTTGGACACAAAAGCATTTTCCACAACCATGTGTGTATTTTTTTTCTTAGACTCATGGATCTAGAAACCGAACTACTGTTCATATGATCATAAACAATATAACTGTGATATAAATAATAGAAATAATAAAACTAAAAAGTTGTAAACAAAGAAAAATATAATTAAAATTTACAACATTGCCTTTTCCCTCAGTTAACCTAATACATTGTATTTAAAACTGACT
This sequence comes from Halyomorpha halys, assembly GCF_000696795.3. Lineage (NCBI taxonomy): Eukaryota > Metazoa > Arthropoda > Insecta > Hemiptera > Pentatomidae > Halyomorpha > Halyomorpha halys. The sequence continues at coordinate 136,630 of NW_027112940.1, read as the reverse complement.
GCATTCATAATAATTTGAAATTAATTTAATTTGAGGTATCTGACTATAAATATATTTTAGTTGTATAGGCTTCTTCCGAATAAACTAATAGGCTTCTTCCAAATAAACAAATATGATAATAAATTAAGAATAATTAGTTCGTGAAGTGATTTTTCAGAATATTTATCTCAATGATCTGTAAATGTAAAATAATGAAAAACATGTTATTTATTATGAACGATCACAATGTTAATTAAAGAAAGGGTATTTTTATTAAATTTATGAAAATCAGTCTTGTGAGTAGTTTAAAAAATACTAAAAAAAATAAGTAAATAATATTTACCTTTAAATTGTACTAAACAGAATTTTTATAACATTCAGTCTCTTAAAAACAACAATGGACTAAAATCTATTTTTAAGTCGGTTTTAAATATAAATATATAAATAAATCAATGCTGTGTTAAATGATCATTTGTTTTTTGGACGAAATTACTTTTGTGTTGGATTATTATTTTATTTCTTACTGACTTCCTCGTTTTATGCATATTTATTCCTTTTTAAAATGATAAAAAATAATTAAGAACGTAAATAAAGTTTTTATGGGGAATTTTAAGAAAATTGATTATTTTTCTAAACCTTAAATTATGGCAGTTCTTAGAAGTTTAGTTTTCCAAACTAAAATACGAATAAAAACATCATTTATAAAATGTCTTCCAACTGGAAGGTTAATCATTATTTTTCATGTAAGTTCCATTTTGAGAAATCCTTATATTTTCTCACTTTACATAAATTTTTCTTTCGTCTACGTTCCAGTGCTATTTCGCTAACTTCAGGATGATACATCGTCATAACCCATATAAAATATTTTATTATGATTTAGTTGATTTATATTGTACAATACTATTTTTTTCTTCATTTTCACTATCACACTGATGAAAAATAGGCGTATAGTATTTTCTATAGTTTTCACAAAATAGAATTACACGGAAAAAATTATTTAGTTCTATTATCCTCTGATTCATATGTTCCTAAAATTTCACCTACAACCACTAAAGTCTTCAATTTATAGTTAATTTAATTACAAAGAATATTCTTTTCAGCCTAACTGTAATTTTTTTTATTTCTGTTTATTGTTCTTTTATTTATAAATAACAGATTTATTTTATTATAAACACAAACTTCAAATGATCCACTTTTTCTCTCAAGTATTTATTTTAAAACATCTCTAACGTTTCGGCCCTCAGGCCATTCTCAAGAAGACAACCTTAATCATTGATGTCATAATTATATTAAATTGTCTCTTTTGCAGGGTAATTGCCCATGTCATATAAACTTTATAATTTAAATAAAAAAACTATTCCACACAAAATTTTGTCTTTCTTTAACCTCATTACCAATATTAACAACAAAACCTACCTTCGAAGGAAATAAATAATAAAAGTAATGATTTAAAAAAAATAAAATAAAAAATTTATTCTTAAAAAAAAAATTATTTTGCAATTTTAATTTTAATTACAGACTATAGAAGATATATAGGACATCTATCTTACGTATTTATTTATTATTATGAAAACAAATGCAAGTATCAAGTATACAGAACTATAAATAAACAGAAAATGCTTACTTTGGGACTGCAAATAACTGTTCAACGAAGTACAGAGATCAAGTTATTTTAAATTAAATTACCAGTAAATTCTACAATTCAGATTTTGTCTATTTTATAACATTTTATTTTTATATTTCGTCACTAAATTCACCTCAAAATATTTATATATTGTTTGTTTTCTTTTCATTTCTTTAATAATACGCTCACGTATACGGGGCGATTTAAAAAAAAAAAAAAAAAATCATATAGATAAAAATGTAAAAAATAATGATGAGATTTTATAATTTTTCCAGGATGGGAAGAATTCTTAGAGTGAAACACAAATAAGAGTTTTATAATTGATTACTTTAATGCAATGTATGTACTCTAATAAGCCTTTTTTTCAACATATTCCACTGTTTGGGAGTCATGCACTATATGAATTTGCTTAGTTGATATTTTTTTGAGCTGTTAATGTGAGATGTGCTACCTCTGATCTGTTTTTATCTGAGCTTATGTTCATCGATTCTAATCACGCCTGAAGAACGAAAAACTGACTGGTAAGTTACATATTACTGCTGTAAGGTTTGTGGTATTGTTAATATGTATATCATATTTTTAGTCTTGGCTCATTCCATTATCAATATAATATTACATATCCCCTATTCTTTTAATTTGCTTTTCTGTTTTAATTCTATGCGGAAGATTTCTTTAAAGAAAATCGGAATGTATTTATAATTACTTACAAAATTATTAATATGTAAATGTACTCCATTTACTTAAAGATTCACCCCGACGTCCATTCAATTCCCTAAACTTCCACGTTTATTCTCTTCTTTAATATTCATTGACAGCGAGATATTAACATAACGGAGAAAGGCGCGATGTCCTAATCGTCTTTTCAGATTTATTCCGAGATGACATTTATTCAACGATCCTCTACCCCTAACGACTTCTGAATAAACGAAGAGCCAAAAGATCAAAAATGCTACCAGAACTAGGTTTTCGACATTCCACAGTTTCTGTTCCCACACTCCTCTCCTCATCCTTTTCGAAACACTCTTATCCTCTTCTTATCTGAGGAATGCCCTTCTGGATGGAAATATGGTCCTAAATATCTCCGCGTCCTCTTTCAAAAGTTCATACATGTCCGAGCTCAGTCCTTATCTCCCTTCTTATTGGGTCCATGATAATTATAAGAGAAGAAAATGGACGCCAAATTACTGAAGAAGGTGGTGAAAAGATGATAGCTTGTATTAGATTAAAAAAAAAATGATGGGACCGGTTTTGGGTCAGCTTAGTAATCGTGGTCTCATCAGCTTCTTATGTGGGCGATCCTGAATCTACGAATAATTTAGACAACCTAAATTTCAGAAAAACTTAAGTTGGCTATATTTTATATGGAAATACAACTGTCTTCAGGTGGGGTCTCTAGTCATTAAACGGTGTATGGTGCTATTCGGACCAGATTTTCCCTTGTTAAATTTTAAAAATAAAATAAGAAATTTAAATTCACATCTATTTCTAGGACTATTCTTCACGAGGGAATGATTTAATTTATTTTGACGAACCTCTTTTCCCTCTTTGCATATAGCCTTAGGAAGATTTTTAAAAAATACCAACCTGACATTCGTCCCCTTCCAGCAACATAGATCCTGATATCGGTTCTTAGCACATAAGGTAAATTACTGATAACTCTCTCGTATGTTTTGTACAGGACTCATACAAACGTCATTAAGACATGATTTCAATAATGAAAGATAAAGCGTACTAAAAACAATCTTTATTTTAATTTTATCTTGTGCATCATTATTGAAATTGCAATTAAACACTGGAGTGAGTTAAGTATTTTCCTATAATTAGTGATAATTACGAATATTGAATAGTAAATATTAAACTATTTACTAATTGTCCCATACCAATGATAAATTGGTCACCAAATGGTAATATAATATTGAAATTAGTAAATGCTTGTCTTATTTAGAAGTGATTAATAAACATCAGCCTCTTTCTAAAAATGTGAACTACATGTTTCAGTGGAAACATTTATTTATTTTTTTTTTTTTGTATTTTTATTGTTTTACAAATCATTTTTTAAGATAATATTACTTCTGACTGAATGTGTTTTGTAATACGAAAAAATAATAAGTATATGGTAGTCAAAACAATAGTCTGCAATGATCATCATTACACAGGTATCTGAGCAACACTAAAAAACAAATAAAATATTGCAATTATATGATTTTTTTTATATTAAACTGTTGAACAGCGATATCTTTCGAAAAATAAATGCTAATATTAAATGTCTCTTGAAAGGGTTTTCCGATTTTTTGACATATGATTCTGTGTTTTACAGTTTAGATCTTAACCTTATTGACAAGATTACAGGCATATCTCAAATTTTTTTTTTTTTTTTTTTTTTTTTTTTTCCGAACCCTCTAAAATAGAAATAAAATGTTAGTAGTGCATTACTGTGTAGAAAGAAAAAGTAATTCGTGTTGTGTCTTACCTTTTACTACCTTTGGTGTTCAAAATAATCATTTTTTAAGATGTTATACTGTTGAAACGAAACAGCGTTATCGGGATTCAGCGAAAATTAATGTTTTAATAATAATAAATTTAATAATAATAAATGTTCTATTAATAATGTCCAATTTTATAGAAAATTATGATACTATTTTTTTTAATTATAATTTTTTCCTGTTTTACGTTGCTAATTTATTTCAAGTACGGCATGCACGATTTTTTACATAGGATCAGTGACCATACCCTACAAAATAAAAAATATGTAGAATAAAATCAGACACCCCATTTATAATTTATTATGTTTTACATATTTTTTTTAAACTTTGGGATAGTAATTCAAAAAGAAATTTCCCTTTATCTTCATGAATGGTTGAGACATGGGAAAACAATATAACTAATTACTGCTCATTACTTTAAAATAAAAGACAAATGGTATAAAAGTTTATTATTCGTCATTAGCTAAGAAGGAAATAGATCGAAATATATACCTAACCAGCGGTTTCCATAAATCATTATAGAAGATAATGGCGTGTTGTGACATAAATACCTTTAAGAAATAATATAGAAATATTGGGAATCCTTTATAATACAGACTATATCAATTATTTATAACCAAATTTAAGTCTAAAAAGGAACTGACTTGGGGATCTTTTATTGTTTAAAGTCCTTAAATTAATAAGAATAATGTATCAATTCGTCACTGGTTGCCATTAAGCATCATTTGTCATAGTTTTCAGCATATTCGCCGATTTTTTTTATCTGTCCTGTTTGAATTGAAATATAAATATTTTAATTTTTATGAAACTAGTTTTTATTGTTTATGTGATATAATTTGTATCCGAATTAAGTCTAAAAACACTTTTTATTTCGTTATAAGTCGAACGTTCTGCCAACCTGGCTATTCTCTAAGTAAAATCTATTAAATGATAGCTTTTATTATCCATCCATTTTTAACAAACAATATTATTACTAAAAAATATCATACCTTAAGAATGCAAGCAATAATGCAAGGATTAAGCATTCTATAATTATAAACTTTTTGCAGGCTATTCTGCCCAGGTCATTAATTTCAGTCAAATCACCTTATGAAACAATAAAACAATAGTAAATTGTGTCAATTCATTAATAAGCTTGCCTTAGCATATGCTTAATCCCTTATTTTGTCAATAATCCATTAAATTTTAAAACTATTAATTACCATACAATCATACTATCACTATCATTATCATACAATGTTTATAACCTACTTCACACTCAGGTCAGGCATATAAGCATATTTTAAACTGTGTTTTGGTCTCAATTATTATGTCTTATACTATTAAAATTCATATCAAAGTTAATGGTAAGCAGTAAGATAAAATGTAACCATATTCATGAATTAATTATGCTTAAAATTTCAAGTTTCATATATCTGTCTAAAATTTACTGTATAATTAATATTTTCTGATATATTAATAGATTCTAGTATTTTTCTTTTGAACGTATTATTTTCTTTATGTAAAATTATTGTATCGTCTAAATCGAACTTATGTTGGTTTTTGGTTGCGTACAAACATTAATTTAGTGCTAAGTTAAAATTAATTTAAAGTTTTAAAATTTAATAAAAAAATTGACAAAATTGGTAATTAAAAATAAGCTAAGATAAGCTTATCGATAAATAAATATGATTCCCTATCGTTTGATTCATAGGATGATTTGATTGAAATTAATGACCTGGGCAGAATAGCCCGCAGAAAGTTTTTAAATTATTAGATGTGAGGTGCAAATTTATAATTAAGGTCTGCTAATTTATTAGTAATATTGTTGTTAGTCAAAAATGAATTTATTATAAAAAAAATAATAGATTGTCGTTGAGAATGGCCAGGTAGGACGAAACGTTGAACTTTTAAAGATATAAAGAGTGTTTTGAGACTTAATTTGGATATAAATTATTTTATTGACAATTAAAATATAAACTGGATTTGGTGAATGACGCAATTCTTACTTTTTCAACTGCAATAATTTATTTCATATAATCTTAATAATATAATAAATTATTGCAGTTGAAAAAGGAAGAATTGTGTTATTCACCAAATCCAGTTTTATTCCAGAGACTCTTCCAGTAAAAGGTCATTAAGTTTAAAATATATAGTTAATTTAAAAAATAAATGTAACATAGAAGTAAGCATTTATTCCCCCAGCGTTACATCTCTGACAATGACGGCTGTCAAATTGCACACAATAGTGCAGACCGAGCGGCATGCGATAACAATTAGCGAACTAGCCACTTCCTCAGAGTGGACACCGATCCAAGGAGCGGAGGCCGTATGTTCCTTACATCTGCCTTCAGTATCTCACCACATCTTGCTTCCTTATTGTCAACCTACAACAGCTGAGTACTGTGGCCCATTCTTTGGCAGGGGGGGCCACATGTGAAATTGCAGCTTGTGTGGGCCTATTCAAACCCTGTAGTCTGGTCTTAATAGTGTTTCACAAGCTGATATGTACATGCCTGATCTGAGGTCAAGAGTAAACTATCACGGATCTGGAGAATTATCTTGTAACCATCCCTTATAGATTTGTAAATTATATAATAACATCAATGGTCAACTTAAAAGATTTTTATCAGTGCTATCTATGAGGAAATTTATTTTCACTCGATTTTTTGGTATTTTTCTCCTCAGCAAATAATTGGTGGGAACAGTGATTTAGGGTACAATGGCTTTAGGTTACATGTAAAGCGCAGTGTAGTGATCTAATTTTTTTAATTGATCGTTTGAAACTTTTTATATTACTAACTAAGTTATTATTTTCCCTTAGCCATTGAATTTTAGAATATAGGTCTGGACCACTTGGAGCCAATGAAATATTTATGTTTGGGACCAGTATAGATTGATTTTTGAGGCCTAGAGTTAATAGAATTTTTGAGCCTCAGGTGGTTTATTTTTAATGATTTTCAAACATGTTTTGAGGGCTCAAGACTGATACAGTTTAAAAGTTTGGGGCAAATATATAAGAACTATGTTTTCCTGCCTATCGTCATCATATTTGGTAAGGTTATTATATTGCAATAGTTTGCTGTCAAGGCGTATACAAATGACAGTTAAACCTGGCATTTAACGCGACTGTTAGTACACTGGCATATTGTACCCTCAACTATCAATATTCATTCCATAGATCGATAATGGGAAAGATCATAATAAAAAAAAGAAAAGATAAAGTGAAATAAAATATGCAATTTATCTGGCAATCCAGTCCCTACATTTTCTAACAACTTGGTTGCTACGGAACGAATTTGGCTCGTGTTTTCATTTCACCACAAAAATAAATACTACCTCCCAGGCAGGATTTGAACCCACTGTAGTCAAGAGGCAAAGAAGACGCTTTAACTCTTTCGGCTAGAAACAGCCCTATAATTTTCTTTGACCGCACGTCTGATCGAAAAATTTATTGTAAATCAAATTAAATTTGGCGTTGAATGAGTGCCATAACTTAATCTTTGCGACTCTCACTTCTCACTATTGATAAATCATTAACATAAATATTTTTTAAAAAAAGGACTAGAAGAAAACACTTCCTGACAAAACAGTTCCGGTTATTTGTATTATCCCAGAGAATGACCCATAACACTTGGTCATAAAAACGGTTATAACCGTTATAATAACCTATATAAATAATCTAAATGTCACAAATTATCTCAATAAATTTCTTACACGATTACCTTGAAACTATAAGGAAAAGATTTTGATTTTTTACCCGAAAAAATGCCTATTCCTAACATCATCTCAATTCATCTCACATATAGTTTAATTACTTATTTAATATTTAACATTTATTTATTCGCCGTCGAAGATGTCTAACAATCTATTTAATTTATTATGTAATTATTTATTTAAACAGAATGACTTTGTGCAACGTTCTTGGCTATAACCAACACGCAAACTACCTCTCGGTAAATTGCGAAGTGACTATAAAATTTACTACCTCGAGAGACTACTATAGTACTAATGAATGATATTAGTAACGCCTTGACCGGCAAATGCCTCAATTACTTGAGTTCGTAGATCAACACCCCAAGAAGGCCCTGAGACCGAGTCGTATTACCGAGATATAGCTTCGTTCTACGACTGGGACATATTTCGCGAATGAAATCAACCGCTCACCGCGACAGGAAGCCTTGATGGCGAAAACGTGACTACCGTCGCGGTCCATCGGCTCCCGAGGAATGCAGTGTCTAGCCGATCTTTAGAATTGAGGATGGGTAGATTCGGTAGGAGCTCCTTTAACGATTTTGGAGGAGAGAATTGTTCAAGTGCAATATTTTCAATCAGAAATGAGTTCGAAAACAATGTTGGATTAATTATACAGAAATATATTAAATGAAATTATATTTAATTAACTTATATTAAATTATGTTTAATTAACTGACTGATTTATTAACTAGCTAATGATTACGATTTAACTCTTTGGGTTCAGAAATAGATAGTGATAATTAGGTATAGGATTTTTATGTTTTCACATATTTTTACCTGACCATGATATCTGCGATTCCTTACTAACTAACGATGTTTCAAGATATTTCTTGCCAAAAGAACCCATTTTTATTACACATATTCTTAAATATTTGGCCTTTTTTACATATTGATACATATTTTATTGCAAATCACATATTTTCTGAAATATTTGTTATTTTTTACATATTTTGTCCTGAATCATGTATTTCCTTAAATTATTTCTTCAATTGTAAATACATTTTTCGCAGCACCTACGTAAAATTCGAGAGAACGCAAGAAACTTAAAGGTGAAATTTATCATTTATCATAAATAGTGCGTAAAAATTCTATATTTTCATCTCTGAACACAAATTAAAAGCAGTGGCAATAATAAATTTTCACACAGAATTACATCGAGAATTTCTCAGAATCAATTAAAAAGAGCAAGGGTCTTATTCCTGTAGCATTTTCCTAGAATTTGTTTGTTTACTGCTCAAACCATTTCTCTGTTTCCCCCCTTCCCATGGTCCTTTCTCATCTTAGTCTTGTTTCACTCCCCTAATTACAATTACTAATTAATATCTCGTTATTGAACAGCTATGTTTTCTCTAAGTACATTTTTTGTACATATTTTAACATAATTTCTTTAAAATATTATTCATATGATATATGATAAATACATGTTTATGTGACTTTTTTTAAGTTATAAAATTACTAATTAATTAGTAAGTTATATTCCTAAAGCTTCAATAGTAATACATTATATATTTTTATTTTTTAAATACTTTTTATTTATTGATAGATAACACAGTTGTGGACAATAGATAATAATGATGAACGATCACATTCACACTAAGACAAAATAAAATACGAATAAAATAAATAAATGGATGAAAAAAAAATCTCTCTAAAATATATACTAACAGAAGAATAAACAAAATGAACATAATCAAACTATGTGTATGAAAAAAAAATAAAATAATATAATCTCTAGTCACATTTACACTCTTATATACAATAATACTTTAAAATAAATTTGAAATTTTAGTTATAAAATATTCTGAACTATGATTGTCAATAAACATTATTATAAAGCATGAAAATATGATTAAATTATTATTATAATTAATCTATTCATTAATATTTGCACCTTATTATTTAAGAACATCTTAATTAGTATTTTGGTTTTTATGCCAAGAAATACGAAAAAGGGTGTCTGATGAGAGTAATGAATCAAGTGTGATTTTTTCCTGGTGATTGAGGGAACCTCGTTTTTCTCACAAAAAGGACGATTTATTTATTTATTTTTATAATTCATTAACCGATTCTAATGAAGAAATCATTAGCTAATTTAAAGCTCTTAGTTAATTATTTTAATCAGCATGAAGATTTAATTTGATTGTTTCTATTGAATATTAGAGGAAAGAGAAAACTATATTTTATGCATCATGAAATTAATTGATCATAAGGCTATCAAATAAGATTTTTTTTTATTCAAATGTTGACATATTTCCTAGAACTAATAAATGAATACGTTGATATTTTGAAAGTACGAATTCTCGACGCCGATCCCACCCGGAATGCACTCTTCTCTTCATTGAAACACGAATTAAAATGTTGTTTATGAATTGATACGTTACAAGCTCAGCACCTATAATGTATATAATTTAACTGAATTATCGCTTGATATAAAAGGCTAATAGACGGTAAATAACTATGCTCTAAAAGGTAATCCAGTTCTGTCCGCTTTTTCTCATTTCGTTAGTAATTACTAAATATCTGATAACAGAGATACAATTAGCTGCATATTGCATATTATAACTATAATATGCAGAACCGGTTCTGAGCCACGAGCTAGTTTGACAGGAAGGGCTTTGCGTAATTTATTATAAGCTAAATAACTCGCAATAATTACAGGCATGATTCTAAAGGATTTTTAATTAGAATCAAATTAGAATTTCTTGTAATTGAGGGAACAAGAAAAAATTGTTTCTCGAAATACAGACTCCTCTTCTATGTCCATACCCTTCAATTAATATCTTGAACACTTTCGTTTATTGTATTCCTTAATTATAATTAACTACTTTATTATAACTATAAAGTGAAAACTTCTTCACTTAATTAACATGAGAGTCATTAGTTCTTCCAACTTCAAAGTCTGAAAAGTGACCCATACTTACCGGAATTGTTCGAATACAGGACGACCCTGAATTAGAGTCGACATTTTAAGTCGTTTTATAAAGTCCATATACAAGCAGAACAGGTGCTTGTACCATACTGGTTGACCTAATTATTAATTTATGGTACTCATTCGATGCAAAATTTAATGTTCTTTATTTTTTTGTATTAATTTTTTATAACGTTTGTACTAGATCCAACGTTTAGGACTTAAAAGCGAAAAACTAAAGGAAGGACCTGAAACGAAAATCTAACTTTGTTTCTAGATAATACTAATTACTGCTTAGTAACCATTTTTGGACCGGCATAAATGATTTTGCATGTTAAATTTGGATTCATATGCAGATCTATACACAAGTTTTGGATAAAATAAAAAAAAAAAAAAAAGGAGATTTTAAGTTAATGACGATTTACGTCAAACAACTTAACTGAACTATTAAGTTATGGTATCCTTTAAAAACAAAACAAAAAATTAAAAAAAGACCCGATTCGTTACTTTATTGATAGATTGCTTACCCGAGTGTCAGAAATGACAAGGAATGAGGTCATAAAAAAAAATAATACAAGTTATTGCTGAAATAAAGACCGAAGTATTCTACTAAATTAATTAACTAATTTAATTAAAAGACTTTTAGGACCGTCGGAAATTCGTTTCCATATTAAGTGTGATAGAATGTAACTTTTAAAATTATAGGCAGATGTATGCTCTATAAGATGAATTTTATGATGTACTATAACGGCACATGTCAATTATTCGATTTTTTAATTCAATTTCCCTATGTGTAAACGTAAAACCTTGAATATTTATTGACTATATTTTATATTTTTATTCGTGATTACAAAGTCTTTTCAAAGAAATTAATGAACCAAAATATAAATAATAACATGCAGCAAATGTTTTAATGACTATAAATAATTTTTTTTTTTATTATTATCATTATTTTTTAAGCTATAACAATAAATGAATTTGAAAATATATTATTATTAAAGTCCTCTGGGTACTTGGGGTTGATATCATGATGGGAAAAAGGGGTTGAAGGTAACATATTTTTCTGCATTTAAAGAGGGGGCTGAGAAAATTTGATCTTTTGGAAACGAGTAGTATTTTGTGTCAGTCTGATGGTGATGGACCTCACTAGGTTTGTTGATTCAAATAATTTAGTAACTTGTCCTCAGTCTAGACTGAGTCTGTTCATGTGTGTCTGTCATCTTTGTGACTGTCCTGTGTCAGAGTCCTGAATAGTGGGTTTGTGCAGTACTGGAGGCTATCTAAAAATTTGGTATGCCTCCTCGTAATAAATTCTGTCACATTCGGGAGGTCGAGTGTCGTGTGAATGTGTTCCGTCTTTGGTCTATGTAGTGAAGTAAGTCTCACCATACGTCTGATCATACTGATCTGTAACTGTTGGAGCTTCTTGGCTGTAGTTGGTCAGCACACTTTTATAGATCATTAATTATAGAGATAGGTCAGGATAAGTTAACAGGTGATTAAGTTTGTAAGACTTGGTGCTAACCAACTAGATTTTCTTGTTGCAGTGGTGAGCTACTGTCAGGTGTCTATCAAGGGTGACCCCTAGATATACTATGCTGTCTGCTGGTCTATTCACGCATCCTGCTACTCCATAGACTTAAGCGAGAGGATGCTTGTTCTTCTGGAAGGAGTAAATAATACAATTGGTCTTCTTAGAATTAACTTTAATATTCAACCCTTCCACGTTCTTGGTTATTTCCGTACAAACCTTCTCCACATACAACCCCAAACAATAGCCACTTCTACACCATAAACCTCTGGCAACATAATATGAATGTTAACCCAGATCCCGTTTTGAATTTATTTTTCTTATTGCATTTCCTCTCTCTAAATTTCTGATAATTAGAAAATTATCCTGCTGTAACGAATTAAAAAACTAAAGTAAACTATAAAGTGACTTAAAATACGAGGTCGAACCCTATTTCATTTAGATCGAGTCCGAATATAAATCGACATCGGACATAAATCGACTGATGAAAATGGGCTCATTTAAAGACTTATTCAGAAAAAACCTCAAAATATATTCGATCAATTGGAATCAATTAAACGTTATTTCTTATAACTTATAAATAGAATTCTTCGAACATAGCTTTCTTATTTAACTTTCACATTAATACCATGGTTTTCTAAAGGCGTACCACGGGAATTCCAAGAACTCAAGTAAAAGGATTCCCATCTTTAGAAAATTTATTAAATACTTTGATTTTATTATGCGTGTTTTAAACACTAATTCGAGTTAAGACTCCAAACCCCAGTAGTTGTTCCACCGTAGGAATTCTTTGGCACACCCTTAGAGCATCTGTTGTAGTGAAAATGTTTTTCAATATGAATATAATAAATAATAAAATATAATTGATTTTTCATTTATGGACATAATTATGACACATGCTGTACACATAAGGTAATTAGAAAGTTTTTTAGAATTAAAGTTTTTATCCAGTTTCTCCCTCGCAACCACCTGGATCAACCAGTGTATTAGTATAGCAAAATATTTTCTAATTTATACATTATTGGAAGTAGTTTATCATTACATAAGTTCATGTAGGGAGAATGGTTTAATATAACTAGTCATAAGGAATTGATCTTGGTATGATGTGGGCTCTTGATTGGACATAGCAAAAGGTTTCTAGCGGCACATAATGCACTGAGCTTGATCAAGGAATAAAAGAGTATCTGATAGGCGTAACGTCTTTCTAATTTTTGCTATGTCACATAAGCTACTTCATACTCGTAAGGAATTATATGATTTATGGGCAATTATCATTTTCATGAGAAGAAATTAAGGTTACAATAATTAAAATGTGTTGTATTCAAAAAGATTTTTAGGCTAATGCGATATATATTCACTAATCAGTTAAATTAACCTTTGATCCACTTATTCTTGGTAAAACATAAGTATATTCTTTAAACTCGAATCAATATTGATTAATGAAAGAAATCAGAGGTTCAATAGTATTCTACATTTAACATTCTAAGATGTAAGTTTTCAATTTCGGCGCCGTATGGCATTGAATGTCTAGAAACATGCGTCAATGAGTACTATCTTTCATATCGTGTAAATATTCTTGGTATTGGGAAGAATCAGTTCTTGTGGATGAATATCTTCAAAGCTAACATCCCTTCTGGATGAGTGTTCTTATTGGAATTTAACAAAAGTATGATAAATATACAAAAAAATCTAAAGGTAACTAAAAAGGGATTAGAAACTATAATATCATATGACGGAATAATAAATTCATTTTACGGTGTTAAATTGAAATGTATATTAATGTTAACGTTCGACGAGTGATAAAAAGTTACTGATGAACGGATTATCCAGAATTATTGATTAAGCTCCAAAACAAAATGTAAAACCGAAAAAGTTATAAGCAAGGTCCGGATTCTTATGTTGTTTTTTTTTTTTTGTTGTTTTTTTTTGTATGCCGCTGATTAGAATTCAGTGTACCCAGATGCAATTGGCCAAGTTTCACTTTACATATTTCATAAAAATAATCATATATTTGCATATTTGGACTTTTTTAGTTTAAAACTAAGTTCATATTCATTTAATTAGCAATATAAAGAAACACTTGTTTTGATAATTCACTTCTAGTAATAGATATGAATTTTTTCATTTCTACTTCGTGTGAGTTTAAAACATTAAACCTCAATCAGGTTTAGTTTTTTGCTTAGTGAGTCGTTCGTTATATTTATTATTTTTACAATGTAAAAAAGTAAGTGCTTCAGTAAGATAAAATATTGGATTGAACTATCCAAAAATAAAGATGAGACTCAGTATAATTTAAATCTGTTCACTAAGAAGAATACAATAATTGTAGTAACATACATTGATTCATAATATAATTAAAATGTTAAAGAGTTAATAATTGTTTAACTAAATCAGTTTTTCTGTGTCTTGTAATTATTTTTATTTTAAAACCTAAAATTAAAACATTCATATTTTAAATATTGTCTCACATTATGTTTCTTATTTATTTACATACACATTTAGGTATTTTTTAGTTTATTGTTTGTCATCTATTTTAATTTTTGTATGTTAATTTGTGTTTTATTCATCGTTTTACTACCCCCAATTTATTGCCATTTTTAAATCCTATGATTGTTGTTTTCTTTTGTGTTACTTTCTATTGTTAAATATATTGCCCGCTTAATTTTTTACATATTTTGCTTTATGAATATAAGAAAAACAAATTTTAATATTCCCTTCTACTGTATCTTTCTTAATTCAGTATATTCTAAAGGCATAGTAGTATATTTTAGCTGTCTCATTGTTTTTGAATGCGTATTTATAATGTTTCCTGCATATTTCCTAGATTTTTATCGCATATTCTGTGGTATTTTACTGCATAAACATTGTTGATCATTAACCACTTATACATTTTTATTTTACATCCATGTCCATCTGAAATGAATAAAGAAAAAAACATCAATGCTACCCTGCCTAAATTCCGTTACCCTTTACCACGACAGCTGTAACAGTTTCATTCATCCCACCCTAAGGAGACTTATGTTGGCAAACAAACTGTCGGATAAATATTTTTATGATTTATTTATTGATAAACAACAATTAAGCAAAGTTGTGAAAGGTTCCCAAGGTGGGCGCCAAGGCAGCTACATGTTGAAGGCATATGTGTCAACAGTTGCCAGCCCTGGCCGACACTTGTTCCTTCAGAACTGTGGAAGTGGAGGGCAGATGGCACGCATATTGCAGCAGAATGTTTCCGATCTGTCCCCACGACCTTAGTCACAAACTAGTCTATTGTAAGTCATTAGTCCATTTGGAAATTAATTTATATGTTTAATAATTATTATATATATTTTTGTGATGCTTAAGTCTCCTTTATTGTATTTTAGCGCTAAAACCGACCGACTAATTACAAAAATAGTCATATTAGAATCACTAGTTCCTCTTACAAATAAATTTATAAAATATATTATTTTTTACGAAATATTTACAATTATTTTCAAAATGTCGGAATGTTTATTCCTCCTAAGTTCAAATATGCATATTAGTTGTAGATAATATTCACATAGATATGCACATTCGATATAATAAAAAGTAATTCATCTTATTATATTTTTTAAAATTTAAAACAATGAATCAATAAATAAATACGTACATCATTTTTCAGTATAAAGTTCCTTTGTGTTTTGACAAATAAAAAAGAATCAGGAAGATACTTCACCCCTCCCTTCTACGATGTCTATAAAGAAATAGGGTTTGCATACCCACCAACATTAGTTTGTATTTTGAGTAACACTAATGTATTCATTAAATATTTAGTGTATTACTATTTTTTTGGAGTAATATTCATTTTGAGTAATAGTTGCATGGGTCTATCTCTTTTCCCTGTCTTGGAAAAAAAAAAAAAATCGGTATATTTTACGGAAAACTAGAAAAAAATGTTTTAACTAATTTATTTTTTACTTGAGTCAGTTATCTTTATATTCTTTCAAATATATCATGTAATTAGTTTGTAGTATGGTATGGTATACAAAATAATATAATGATTTTTATTTATTGCAGAAAGATAGTCCGGGTATCGGTCAATAAATGTACCAAAATAGTAGAAAATACTATTGCATTTATTATTTATTAACCACTATCTTCCTGTAATCTACTTCATACGGTCAACTATCTTCTTCTTATTTTTATTTATTGCTATTTTTCGTTTTGTTTTGTATTTTTTTCTTATCTCCTTTATTATAAATAACAATATTAATATAAGTATATACAAAAGTAAATAGTGCCCTTCCTTTGCCATATAGCATTATAAGGGGTTGGGCTGGGTCCTCTGAAGGCAGGGGTTACAATATTGGCCCAGGAGTCGCTGTCCGGGGGTAACAAAGGTTATTTTGTAATCAAGATGATTTATATTAATATGTTATAATTATACATTTAGTAATTGGTTTCGTTAAAATAGGAACAGGATGTAGCTATTTTAAACTAACGAATTTATTTGTAAATTGTAATTATTTATATGTAAATATGAATACTCAAAAGAGAGCAATTTTGCCTCAGATATAGGGCGGTCCTTTGAAAATTCTTTCCAAAAACGTAACTTCACTTGTTAAAAAAAAAACTCTCTAAAAAGTGTACAATATTCAAAATGAGGTTTTTAATGAAAGTTTATACCCCAAATTTCTTGGAGTATAAAAAGATATAGCCTCTAGTTTACATTGCACTGATGTCGGATATTTTTTTTTCTTTCAACAAGTAAAGTAACGTTTATAGTTAGAATTTTCATCATTTTCGAAGATTCACTAAAACGCTTGAGAATCAATTGTTCGTGCAAATCAAGGCTTTTTTAAAGAGAAGAACCACTGAAACATATGAAAATAAAAAAATAAAAATGCACTATTTAAAAATTCAATAAAAAATATTAATGTTTCTTATTTCAAACTTAATGTACATTTTTCCTTAAAATAAAAATATAATAATAAAATATGTTCGAAAATTTATGTTTGTTCTTTAGTCGCAAATAGAATTTAAACAATTTGGAGAATGGAGATATGTTGTTTGATGGAGAATAACAGATAGAAAAGACAAATACGTTTTTTACAGCCTATGAATCTTTGTTTTGAAGGTTCACTTCTATTTTCTCCCAGATCTTTGGCTCCTTTCACTACCACTGATGGGACACTCTCACATATACGAAAATTTTGTCATCGTTGTAGTTATCCAATGAGGAACAAAGTTACCCCCTTAGTTACTTGAAAATGAATTTTGTATTGTTATTAATGTAAATATACTAATAATCCTAAAGAAAAAAAATTCTTCACCATTGAAATTAATTTAATAAATGTATATATTCAAATTAAAGAAAACTGGTCATTCATAAACTAAAGAAATGATTTCTTAGATCCGTAATTTGGAAAGAACATGTGATATTCTAGTTATTTTGATATATCCATAACAGAGGACATAACTCATAATGGAGAACATAACATAATAATGGACAAAATTCTTTACCATACTGTCGACGAGCGATTTTAATATTTTGATATTATTTATTACACGTGGTTCAAAAAGTAAACTTAATTTGATCTAAAACTAATGATTTAAATTTAATGTTTTAAGTGTAAAACAAAATACCAACCGAGAGTCAATAATTGGGTTCTGAAGGTCTAATTAAGGCTCTCGTCTGATGATTGATACAGAATTAATAAAGTTTACAATAATTTTCTTTGGTTTTTGAGCAATATTGTTTAAACTAAATTGGGTTGAAAAGTACATTGAACATTCCCTAAGACGACTTCAACCTTCTACGGTCCGTTAGAAAAACTTCTTATTTCTCCTTAAAAACATTAAAGTTTAAACTAGGGTACGTGAGGATTAACCTCTTTTAAGGATTCTACCAGTTTGCTGAAACGAAATCCTAATACAGGGAACATGTGACTTTCACAGATGGTTGCGAGCCCACCGTTGACCTACTCAGTATCAAATCTGGCCTGCAGCTGTGGAAGACCGGGGTTGACCATCTGCAATTTGCACAAAAGTTTTGTGAGCTTGAGGAATGTCTTTCAATACACATGTTTAGTTTTTCTTCAAGCAATACCGTAAGAAAATAGACGTTTACCTATTTTTTATTTTACTTATTTTAATATTTACACTATTCAGTAATGTTTAGATATTTCAAATAATCCTCTCTTCTAAAAATTTTAATGTATTTTCTAAAAAAATGGTCTCAAAATGGTAAATAAATTACAAAATACTAAAATAAAAAATATTGGATGCAGGATGTTTTACTTAAAACTTCAAATTCATTTATAGTTATAAAATTTTAATCGCATCGGATAATAAAAAAATAATAATTAAAAATTACAATGAGATCTAGATAGTTGACCGTAGATTACTAATTGGAGAAGTTGGTCGGGGAGTGCGGTCAGCAAAGAACAACATAAATAAACAAAACAATATTTATTTTATGCCGACGTTTCGACCTGAGTTTCAGGTCTTCATCAGGGCTATAGAACGAAAGAGATAACACCAACATTAAGGGAAACATAAAATTGAAAAGGAATAGTATACAAACAAATTTGGAATTATACAAAATATTGAATTGAATCATAAATAATAAAAAATTGATAATTGATAATTGAATAGTAAACAAATTGATTGATAATCATGTTTTCAATCTGCTACCATCTAATTCCATGATTATCAATCAATTTTATTACTATTCAATAACCAATTATCAATTTTTTATTATTTATGATTAAATTTAGTATTTTGTATAATTCCAAATTTGTTTGTATACTATTCCTTTTCAATTTTATGTTTCTCAAAATGTTGGTGTTTTGTTCTATAGAATATAAATAAATATTGTTTTGTTTATTTGTTGTTCTTTGCACCCCCCGACCAACTTCTCCAATTAATCAATTAAAAATTACAATGATTATCGGATAAATAAGACGTATTCCTCCTTTTGAAAAAAAAATTTCTAAAAGATCAACAAATTGGTTAATTGTATAATCTATATAATAACCACTAATGATTTTAATTATGAAAATATATTTATAAAAATTTCCTAATGAGACAGTTGTTATGATGATCTGCCACAGTTTACACCTGTCCTCCATATGGAACAAACCGCCTGTGTTAACCCATTTGCTGGTAGCAGGTGAACAGTTAACAGAAATAGGGGAGTTCCTTGACTCCATTATACTCTGTTAAATAGATCCTATATGAAATTACAATTGTAATTGTTGAATTATAATTGATTCATATTATTATAACCACTGTTGGGAACTTTAAACTAAATGCTACATACGTAACTATTTAACAACCATTTCTTATGGTCTACCCCCTGTATTTATTTTTGGTATGCTCTAACGATGTTCATTTCATACCTTCTAATGTAATTTAATTACATTTTAAGGAGTTACTATAATTTTTGAATCCAAGTAGTCTGAGTATAACTAATATATTACCACTCATCGGAGGATATGGTTCACTCTTTGTTTGAATATTTTAAAAATAACAATTAAATTAATCTATTCGATGGCTTATAATAATATTTAGACAAAATCGGAGGGGAAGCTTGGTACAGTTTTGTTAAAGATCTAATTACTTCTTGTCTTGTTCTTGGATTGTTACGTAGATATCGACAAATGTTTAAACATAAGCGGTTCATTAGCTTCAGCAGTAACGACCTGATTATACATTTATAAATCAAGTTTTAGTAGAAGAGGTAGGATCTCGACTTTTAATAAAGTTGAAAAGCATTAGAATTCGAAATACGTTTTTATTTACGTGAGAATTTTATTGGGTCCAGCCACTTCTTGAATATAGCTATGATTAATATTCTCGAGGATTTGGATTGATTGACAAGATCTTAATGGATAAAAGTATATCTAGATAGTCATGATTCTGATAAAAGGAAAACCCTATTACTTTTTAGTTTACAAAATCGATGCTGGTATTATCGGTGTACATAATGCTGATATAATCAATAAACTTGACATATAATGCTAAATTTAAAATATTAATTAAAACAGAAAAACAGTAATTGATTAGAACCAGAATATCACGATATAGGTAGTGGAGGAATGTTAATAAAAGTATATGAGTCAGTTATCTAGAAATAGTCCGAGAAACATAATATTAATATTATGATGTTATATAAACCAATTATTAATAATCATAACACCATTTTTGGTAATAAAAATATAAAAATTCAGTAATAAATAGAAAGAAAAATAACCAGAAAATCCTACTTTTCAAAGAAATGTGGAGTATGAACATTTCTATGAAAAGTAGGATTTTCTGAAAAAAACAAACAACAGATTTTTCCCTAGATGATCGTGGTCGGTGTTTTCAGCATTTAAATGGCTGTGAGGCAACTTTTCTTTTTTTTTTTTTTTAACTTCATCCACATTATGTGTTCACTAATGCCAGTGTTCTTTATATAATCGATTTTAAATGAGCAAATTTAACGATTGTTCCTTTTAAAAAAATTTGTATTCACTTAAGTCGTACTTAATATTAATCTGAACCACATTCCACTCAAGCTCAGCTTCCAGTGATGTTTGTTTTTTCCAGTTTCCGTCTGTTTGCCGCTAATATGCCTGCCACCTGACACCAAGAAAGTCGACGCAGTAACCCGACCGCCTCATTTGTCAATGTTTCAGGAGTTTCTGTCTGGTGTCTGGGCAAGCTTCCTCACGGCCAAAACACACCTTCGACAGTTAATTGTTTAATACATCTGTTAGCCCTGTTTACACTGTTTAAATTATGATGGACGGCACTGGAATGATTTTATTTTTAATCATGTCAAGAAAAAGTATGTTAAACCAATCGACACTGAACACTAAACCAATCGATTTATAAAAGAAAGTTCCTGGGATACCTTTTGCTTTTATTTATTTTTATTATTTATGAATTTATCCAAAAAAGAACATCCAATATGGTCCGACCTGATGACATCTATTGGTCCTTGCCAGCATAACATTGAAATAATAGACATAAATGAAATTTATTAGTTACACTTTTGATTATTAGAGCGCTGTGAAGGCCACTACAATTTATAAGCTAGAACCGTAAACTATGAATTAATTCCTAGCGATAATAATAATAATTCAATTAACAAAATACTAAAATAAAAATAAAGTTTGTTTTTATTGCTATTTACAAATGTATATACATTAAAATACATTAAGTAAGTTTGATGTTAGATCAAATTGGAATGATACTGGCATGTAGAGAAACTACCCATTGGTAGCACTACAGATACAATAAAACAAAATAATGTAAGAATACGATAAAAATATAATTTGTAAATTAACATAATCGATAATTTATACCAGATTCACAATAATATTTAGATATTATTGTGATTATAGATATTAATATAATGTATATACTCTTCGATGTATAATATATATTTTTTAAATTTTGATATAATCATTTTAGCACAAAATTTAGCTTTTTTTCTTAATATATCTTGCCTTATAGATCTTTTTCTGTTATCGTATTCTCCTTATCCGTTTGAAACTTTACATTTAATGATTTTTTTTTTAAATTAAGGTAGATAATGATTTAAATAAAACATTTTCAGCAATTCCTCTTATAAAACTAGTATAGTATATCCAAGGGATAGACCGAAGAATAAAAATTTAGAAAGTATTTAAATATACAATTAAATTAAATAATAAAATATTTTTAGAATTAAAAAAGAAATTAAAATAAGAAAAACGTAACAGTAAAAAAATTAAATACTAATAATCACGGATAGTTAACGCTATCTAGTTGGCTTCTCTCAGGTTAATGGCCTTGAAATATTTCTGCTTATATTGTCTTTATACAAACTGTGATTGTATTGTCAGTTAAACATAAAGTCTCAATTTCTCCAGTACAAATAAAACGTTAAAATCAATGATCTAATCAAAACTTGCTGTGAAAAAGGAAAACTATATTATCACTGTATTT
Organism: Halyomorpha halys; assembly: GCF_000696795.3. Classification (NCBI taxonomy): domain Eukaryota; kingdom Metazoa; phylum Arthropoda; class Insecta; order Hemiptera; family Pentatomidae; genus Halyomorpha; species Halyomorpha halys. The sequence continues at coordinate 114,428 of NW_027112940.1, read as the reverse complement.
TCCCTCATTTTTTCTCTTCTTGGGTAGTTAGCAGCTATAATTTTTCAGCATTTTATTTTTTATTTATTTTACATATATACTGATTCCTCACGGCGTTTCAGACCGTCCGTCCATCGTCGGATTTTTACTCAAAATAGTTACAAAGTGATATTAATTAATGTGTTATTATCATTATAAATGAATTATTGCTATTCTTCAAAAATAGCCAGAATTAATTTTATTTATAATGTTGATGTAAATTGGTTATTGATGTAAACTTAATAAAAAATAATAAGTTAAAGTATGAAGGCTGCTAACTAATCCAGAAAAAGAAATACTTTATATATTCTCACTTAGTTTTAATAATATTGTGAACTACGATAAAGTTTGTTTCAATTTTTTAAGTAACTTTTCCCAATTTTTACATCTCACAATGAGACAAAAAATATAATTGTACGAATAATTCTTTAAACATTCTTCACGAAATATTCCTCATAAAATTTTGAGAGTGAATTAATATACATATAATTTTAATTTTTTTTTTTTGCTTTATATTTGCTTGCTGGTGGACTACAAGACACAGAAGGGAACTACTGCTTTCTCTAATTAAATTTCTCTATAGTATTCGTATACTTTGAACATATATTTAACATTTTATTAATCTCTTGCATAGTAATCCTATGCAGGAGGGGTTTATTTAAAAGTGTTCATACTCCATGTGAAACCGCATACTATATGTATATAATGTGAAGTTAACAAAAAATGTGTTATAGTACAATACTAAAAATGTTAAAAGAAAAGATAGAAAAAACAAAAAAAAAGACAAAACAAAACAAATAGCAATTAAAGTATAAAATACAATAGCTAAAATGATCTAAACATATTCTTATAAACTTAAATTTTACACTATTAAAAACTGCAACATCACAATATTATTTGATAGAATTAATTACTTCGGAGTTTTTTTTTATCAAACTTTGTCCCGGACGTGGAAGAAACGAGATAATTTCCGATTGACCCTTCTCAGAAATATTTTGGACAGGGACAAATTCGTCCTCAGTGTCCTCACCCAGGACCTGTGAAGAGGATGTCCTCATTAAGAGGTACTTTGAACAAGTTGGGGGTACAGCACATGAGGACAACAGCTACCACACATGGCAAACAGAAGACAAACAGATGCTAGAGTATCCAAAAATTTCATTTGGACGAAAAAGGCGGGTTCCGGTTCCGAGGACAGATTTATGTCTTTATGGCGCTAAACAGAAACAAGACAGCTGCAGTTCCCGGCCACCTCGGTATTTTTTTTTTAAATTCACCCGATTTTTTATTTTTTCTTTCAGTACCACTGTGAAGACAATTAACCCTTTTCAGTAGGACCCTTACAATAAATCAATTTGTTTGACAAACAACATTCATTTATTTTATTTTGAATAGTTAGAAAACATAAAGTAGAAGGACATTGTGATGAAAAGCACCTTCCACACTCTCAAAAAAAATTATTGTCTTTATGTTCTAAATAATATAATAAATAATAATCCCTTAAAAAATTAATTTTATTGTTGACATTGGCATGTTTGTAAAGAACAATAAATTGCAATATTGAGATTTCTTCAATACATTCTTCCTACTTTTCATCCAACCTTCAAGTAACATATAGAGAGATTATGAATAATATTTCACTGAGTCGAACTTATTAAATTTTAAATAAATATTATATTATATATATATATATTTTTCCAGACATGAAGCTACTAATTTTTTATTTATTTTTTTTATTTTATATACTTTCTTTATTTGAAAAACATTTTCGCTCTTGCAGGATTTTTCATTTACTATTGGCATTATTATCTATCCACTAACCTTGGTAAAGGCATTGATAAAATAACACTGGTTTTGTTATAGTTATTGTTAGATATTTTCGATTGAGTAATCTTCATTTAATTTTCGTGTTTAGATTTTCAATTGTGATTCCAATCCTAGTTTGGATCTCTGCTGGCACAATTCTTGTATTCTAAAGAAAGAGATGATTTTTATAGTTGCAATATCGTTAATGCTATTAATATATATATTTTTTAAACTTTAACTTTTTAAACCAATGAATTATATAAGTACAAATGAATATGGTGCTGGTACCTAAAGCTACAACACGCATAAATAGAAAAATGAGAAATAAAACTGTTTGAGATAATAACCTGGATTAATTATAAAAAAAAACAATTAAATTACTTTAATTTAAAAAAATGAAATTGATCTTTGTGGCAATACCTAGAAAATGTAGGAAAAAAATAAAGCATCATATCATTCGATATTTTTTTTTTTACGGTCAATTGAAATGGTCCATTATTAAAAGATATGTAAATAAAAGAATAGAAATATGAACAATAAATTAATATGATTGTATTAAAAATACTTAATAAGAAGAAATAATAATTTAGAAACAATATTGTATCATACTTCATATCGATTTAAATATATCTTCGATTTCATAAGTAGTCAGCAAAATATTTGAGCAGAAAGCTCCAGGAAAAAAAGTTTTGGATTCAGTCAATTTAAAATAAATCCTTCATCAATAAAACTAAAAAATGCATCAATCAGTTAAAAATAAATTTAACTTCGACTGGCTGCTTTTAGTTATCAAAAATAATTTTTTGAAGTATGCTTCATGAATTTCAATTACAAGCTACATACACTAATGATTTATTAAAGACATGTAATCATTTATAATTGAGTCCATTGACCATTGATCATAGCTCTAAACGAAAACCTTCTACATAATTTAGATCATAGCTATTTATAATGAATTCTATTCTAAGCCACGAAAGATTTACTCGGAGATTAGGACTTGCTATACAGTAATTCCAGAATTGATCCTCAACGATTTTTTGTATCCTATTTCGGACAGAGAAGTACAAGAAGTGACAAAAGAGAGGACGGAGAACAGTTGCCGACCAGTTGGCTCTAATATCACTAATTGAATGACGGAATGCCGGCTGGCGGACCAAATGTTCCTCAGCTGTGGTCTACTCACCCCCATCGGGTCGTTGTCGGTCAAGAAGGCCTCGAGTTCTGGGAGGACCAAGGTATCATAAGAGAAGAAATGGGAGGTGAGAGATACCCGGGATTAGCAGCTAGGTGATGTTTCAGACGTGGAGCCAGAAACAAAACAAACAACCAAACTACTAATAGCTAATTTTATAAACGTATGCGGTCTAAAAAACGTAGATCCGAGTAATGTACGTGTTTACTCAACTACTGTTAATCTCAAATTTTTATTTAGTTTGTATTCCTAAATCCTCAAAATTCAACCTAGTATTTCTGAAAAGTATTCGTTTCAACTTAGTTGCTTTACTTTGTCTGCAATGATCGTCTAAGGAATCAATGTTAAGGGAGACTATTGTACCTGAAGATCATAACTTATTCTTATATATAAATTTTAAAATATAAAAAAAAAAAAAAGTCTCTCCAGATAGCTCCATTATTACTACACGCAATGTATTGGAGAAGATGGTCGGGGAGTGCGGTCAGCAAAGAACAACATAAATAAACTAAAAAATATTTAATTATACCGACGTTTCGTCTTCAGGTCTTCATCAGGGCTATTGAACAAAAGAGATAACACCAACATTTAGCGAAACATAAAATTGAAAAGAAATAGTATTTAAAAAAATCTGGAATTATACTAAATATTGAATTGAATATATCATCCTCCCGGCCACCTTCTCCAATCAGTAATCTACGGTCTACTATTTACACCTCATTACACACAATGTAGTTTTTCAGAATTAAAATATTAATCAGCTATTGAAAAAAATATAAAATAATTTATTCCTAATATTATTACATGAGGAGAAGATGTTTAAGAGTGCGGTCAGTAAGTAACACAAATAAGTTGAAAGAAATTATTTAATAGTGTGAAGGTTTCTAGCCTTCATCAGGGCTAAGAACAAACAGCAAGATGACAACCAATAATTCATATTAAATATTTATACAGTTGTAAATATCAACAAATAAATTAAATACAAAAAAAAA
>NW_027112940.1:90687-109892 GCF_000696795.3 Halyomorpha halys | reverse complement strand
TGTAAAAGGAAACTGTAGGGGGAAAAAAATTGTTTACTATATCTTATTATTGTATCTCTTTTTTTCTGATTATACCATGTATGTGTAATTTATATATGTGCGATTACGGATTGATAAGTATGCTGTGTGAGATAGCAACCTGATGTATTTAGGCAGCATAGATAAATAAAGTATTTCTCTCTTTATAATAGAATAACATGAACAATATTTAATATGAATTATAATGTTTAAATTTTACTATTAAAGTAGTTGGAGGGCATATTAATATACTTATTTTAACCAAGATGATTCATAACAATGAAAATCTTTAGACGTTAATATCTCTTACACTAAGCTTTAACGGACATAAAAATTCATAGGGAATGTTTTTCTCATATTTAATACTTAATTCATACTTTTAGTAAAGACACTTAATCCTAAAACACTCAGTACATAAATATAAAATTAAATCTAATAAAAGATCTCATCTGTAATCAACAGCCTTTCTAAATCTATCATTCAATAGTCTATCTACTATTGAATGATCCAACATTATAAGTATTAAATCACTATGAAAATTTAAATGGATTTACATATCCATAAAAGATATTGACAGGCTACCTGGGATGCCCTAACCTATAATATGCACTAACACCTTCCTCTATCGGAGAGGGGCTATGTTATTAAAGATATCGAACAAGACTGCCTTATCTAACAGCTCAGACTGCCCACCTGAGTACCAGTTGGTCCTAATGTGTGTAAATTAATAAGGCTATTAGAATACATAAATATATGATACCTCGCCAACGAGTACACAATTATCGATTCTCATGCATGACTAGGCTCATCGCTTACAAGATCCCAAAGCTTCAATTAGTGCATAGCAGGTCAGTTCCGATAGCCCTGTATAATGTGCTCGACGATATACCTCCTGTATCTGGAACCGCTAATAAGCGGCTTCTCATAGTTAAATTTTTTCGGGTTATATGAAATTTTTTTTTAATAAAGTTTAACAACTATGTAATAGGTATTAATGACGTTCTTAATGATACTTTCAACATAATAAAAAAGAAAAAAAACTACTAAAATTAGCATTAAAAGGAGTGTACTATGTGTTACACAGATATGTAATCTCTTACAGACATTTGCATACTAAAATTTATTAACCAGATAACACTGGTTATTAACGCTGGAATCTGTAGTTGATGTCGTTGCACTGTAAGTTTAGGAATCATCATGTTACGATCGTTTCCGTCTTTTGCATAAAATTATATCAACGATAATATAATAATAAATTTATGCAAAAATCAATTATAGACCATAGCAGCTATGTACTGTCTAAGTTATGCTTCTTTTCACAAACATTATAATTAAATTACAAGAAATTTTTTTTTTTAAATATTTATTTATTGCCATTTACAACTGTACATTATAATACATTTAGTAAATCTAATCTCGGTTAAATTGGAGTGTTACAGGCGTGTAGAGAAACTATCCATGAACAGCACTCTAATGACGTTTTACATTAGCAGGTGACCATCTACTTTTCAGGCGCCTCGGAGGATTTTCAGGAATGGAAGAGGATGCAAGGTTAGAAACTAGGGGGTTTGAGTGGTTAGGGAGTTTATAATGGAAGGAGTGATATCTGGTTCGGGCTAGATCGGTTACATAGGGAACATTAAGGTCTTTATATATCATTTTATTTGTGACAAAATAAGGAGCATTGAGGATATTGGATTGTAAGGATTGAATACGAGAGGAATTCGAAGGTTTAGTGGAGCCCCAAAGGTCAACTCCATATGTCCAGATTGGCCTTAATACAGTCATGTAGATCAGTCTTTTGTAATGTGTTGGAAGTTTAGACCATTTGTCTAGTAAGTGCTGTAATAGTCGAAATCGACGCGCAGTTTCCTGTCTTTTCAGTCTTGTGTGAGGATTGCAGGTTAATCGTTTGTCCAAATATAGTCCAAGGTAGCGGATCTGTTCGACAGGGAGTAACATTATTAAATGGAACTGTAGGGCTGTCGGTAGGTTTACGATGAAGGGTAAAGGTGATTTGATGAGATTTGTTGGAATTTATCGTAATCCTCCAATTACGACACCATTCTTCGAGGGCTATGATATGGAATTGGAGAGTCTGCGATACAATTAATGGATTATTATTAATTGTGAGCACACATGTGTCATCAGCATATGTGGTGAGGATAGTGTTAGGATTGGTTGGGATGTCAGCTGTATAGACGGTGTAGAGGATGAGACCAGGGATACTACCTTGAGGAACACCAGCGGACTGAGAATAGAGGGATGAATAGGAACCATTGTGGTTTACTTGGAATAATCTATCGATGAGAAAGGAACGAATGATGAGAAACTATATAGGAGATAGGAAAGTAGGAGAGTTTGTAAAGCAGTCCTTCCATGATAAACTTCCCAACCACCCTAACCCACTTGTTTCTAGCCTGGCTTCTCCTTCAATACCCCCATATCCCTCTTCGTCTGAAAAGATGGTCCTGGGATCTTCATCTCTATTAACGTAATTGGAGTTCTATCAATGGGTAGATTCTCCACATTTTTGTATAATGTTATTTTATATCTAATAGAAAATTTACTTGTTGTATATAATTTTATACAGTTGTAAATAAACAACTAGAAAAAATTGTATAAAAAGAATTTCAGGTAAAATAATTTTTAAACCAGTAAAAATTAAATGTTAAGAAGCAAAAAACAAAAGTAACTAATCTATAAATACTAATGGTACTGGAAAAGAAATAAATTTATTGAAATACTCATCACTGCAAGAATATTTATACTTGTATATATGAAGTAGTCATTTAAAACTAAGTTCTGTATTTCAACTTTTATATATACATTTAAGCGTCTGCACTGAGTAGATGCTTCGTGAGATAGACTAGGAGTTAAAGGGCATCTGAAAAAGGCTATAGAAAAAGATGGAGTAAATTGAAATAAACAAGAACCGCAGTAATAAAAATTGATTGAAAAATTGAATGATTGAAATCTTCTAGAAAGGGAATGTGATATTACAAGAAAGGTGCTATGAAATCCTTATGAAATTATAAATGAAAAGGTAGAGCCACCGACAGATGCTCGACAACATCTCCTCAGACGTCGAGTCGTTGAAAAGATAGTTAAACCCTCCAATAGTCTATTTAAGTCGACTATAAATATTTTTACGACCCCCATCATTGCAGATATTTCTTCTATCAGCAGCAGTTGAACAGGTCTTGCGCAACAGTTGGCAGTTAAAAACACCTGTGAGCGGTAAGAGATTCCTCAGTAGACCTTATACAGTACTGAGTTTTACTATAAGTGCATTTGACAATTATCCTCTAAAAGGAATATCTAATTATCGCAATCAACGCATTTGAAGTCTGGTATACCTCGAATAAAAAAAAATGCAACTTATAATTGCAGTTGTAATTCAAGAGAGAGTTATCTTCGGACTGTTACACTTTAGTAGTGTGATTTGTAGTCCCACCGAGGAATGTAAAGGGGTTTGATGAGATATCACAGTTAACAAGCTGAAAACTATTCTCGGGATTGCAACTATTTCATGTGTAACGGTGGCTCGCACAACCCTCCGCTGTTGAGATTATAGTAAAATATTCCTAGCTGATGAGGAAGGAACTAGAAGAATCCGGTGATAATAACCTTATCTCGGCTATAACTGCTACGCTATTAGCAGAAATGAAAGCATCGGAATTGCTGAGATAGCTGACTCTAGCTATTTGTAACCTCAGACAGAAACTAAATTGCTTATCCAACTCTAAATTAGTTTAATTTATTTATTCCAACTACCATTCTCTTAGCTCCAATCTAGTTACGTATCACCAACACTGAAGAATTGGAAGAATTATATAATTGATTTATATTTATTTTATTTATTTATTTATTTATTGATATTTACTACTGTATAAAAAATACAACTAGCAAATTTGATCATAATGATGTGATACAGCATGTAGAGAAACTACCCAGTAGTAGAACTCTAAAAACATTTTACGATATAAGGTCACGAGGCCATCTTCTTTTCAGGCGCCTCGGAGGATTGCCAGGAATGGAAGAGGAAGCAAGGTTAGAAACTAGTGGGTTTGGATGGTTAGGGAGTTTGTAATGGAAGGAATGATATCGGGTTCGGGCTAGATCGGTTATATAAGGACCATTTAGGTCTTTATGGATGGTTATATTAGTAACAAAATAGGGAGCATTGAGGATTTTACGAAGGATTTTGGATTGTAAGGATTTGGATACGAGAGGAATTCGAAGGTTTAGTGGAGCCCCAAAGCTCAACTCCGTATGTTCAGATGGGCCTTATTATTATCATGTAGATCAGTCTTTTGTAATGAGTTGGAAGTCTAGACCGTTTGCCTAGTAAGTGCTGTAATAGTCGGAATCTGCGTGCAGTTTCCTGTCTTTTCAGTCTTGTGTGAGGATTCCAGATTAGTCGTTTGTCAAGGTGTAGTCCAAGATAACGAATCTGTTCTACAGGGGTAAGAGCCACATTATTAAAGTATACTGTAGGGCATTCGGCAGGTTTACGACGAAAAGTAAATGTGATTTATTTTTATCCTCCAATTTCGACACCATTCTTGGAGGGTTGTGATATGGGACTGGAGAGTTTGGGATGAAATCAAAGGATTATTACTAACTGTGAGCACACATGTGTACTCAGCATACGTGGTAAGGATAGTGTTAGGAGTTGATGGGATGTCAGCTGTATAGACGGTATAGAGAATGGATGGGATATATAATTGATAAATCAGTAAATGTGAATCAAACATTACTTCATCCTTCGGCATCCTTATATCCTTATTATTGGGCTGTAACTATTGATTCTAGGTAGGAATGTTAGTTAATAATTAATGTTATGGTATTAAAAATAGAAAAAATCGGCAAAACCAAATGATATAATTATTAATAACTAATAGTATATATAATTAAACACATAAAGCTCCAAATTTAACAAAATATTATTTCTTTACCGGGTGGTTATAAGACCCTCACTCAACCTCCACTAGAATAAAATACAATATAACAGTGACTATAAATCTGAGATGGGCGTGGTTGAGAGAGAAGCACTTGAATTTTCAGGATTTCTGTATTGCCCTTCAAGAGTTGAGGGATGGCGGGCAAACCTGGGGCACTTAGGCCGGTTGTAAATACAGCATTGAAGTATGGACGTGCTTTACTTTATTTTATTTTTTATAATTTAATTTAAATTCTTTTTTTTTAATTATTTATTTAATGTAATTTACAACTATACAAAATAATACAATAGGTAAATATGTAGTAGGTTTCATATACACTTGAAAATTTTGGGAAGGAACCACCCATTGGTGGTAACTTCAAACATTAATTAGATTAGAAGGTCCCGTGGCCATCTTCTTTTCAGACGTCTCGGAGGATTATCAGTGATTGTTAAGGATGAAAGATTAAGAATTAATGGGTTAGGATCGTTAAGGAGTTTGGAATAAAAAGACGCATATCTGTTTTGGGTCAAATCTGCAACGAATGGGATGTTAAGGTCTTTGTGAATGAGTTTATTTGTAACGTAATAAGGAGCATCAAGGATTTTACGTAGGATTTTGGATTGTAACGATTGGATGCGGGAAGAATTTGATGGTTTGGTGGAGCCCCAGAGCTCAATTCCATATGTCCAAATTGGGCTGATTATTGTAGAGTATACTAATTTTTTGTAGTGAATGGGAAGATTAGAGCGTTTGTCAAGTAAGTGTTGTAGCAATCGGAATCTACGACCAGTTTCTTGTCGTTTCAGTCTTGTGTGTCTATTCCAAGTAAGTCTCTTGTCAAGATGGAGTCCTAAGTATCGAATCTGTTCAACAGGCATTAGTGGTGTATTTAGAAAGGATATTGTAGCACAGGATTTTAATTCTTAAGTAATTATTTATATTATATTATATCGTAATAAAATAGTAGGGGATTTTAATGAAACCTTTATCACAACTAGTGGCAGGTATGAAAGGTATTTTTTTTCTCATTTATTTCAGGTAACTGACGGTTTCAAATGAAAAAGTTAAGTTCAAGTAGATTACGGTGTACCAATGAGTGGTTTTCTGGTTTCACTCAATTGTAACTGAGATCAAATTTACAGAATGTACAGTTGTAAATTTCAATAAATATATTTTTAAAAAAAGTTTCAGTAGTTTTAATATTCTTTTAAAATATTTTAGAAAACTTCTTTAAGTATTAAAAAATACAGTTAATATGAACATAAAATAAAGTTATTTTGCTTCTAAATTAAAACTCCATTAAACTGACTGATAAAAAAAACTTTTTTTTTTGTTTTTTACATCATTCATCTTTTTCCGTTTTACTATCTATCTATGTATCTCATGTAGTCCACTCAGTATAATAAATAGTAGAAATTTTAAAAAGAGAAAAAATATACATACATACAAATCCTACATGGTAGATAGATCCTCAATTATATTTCACAAATATCTAAAAAAAACAATCAATATACATAAAAAAAAAAAATACATTAGTGATATATGAATATTTATAAATAATATAATAGTGATAATTATTTAAAAATAGATGGTAATATACAATACATTAAAGGTAATATGTGTAAAATAACAAGTATAAAAAGTAATAAATATATTTAAAAAATTATCTCTGCATATATGTATGCCTTCCAATGAGACATCACTACTCCTCATCTGTTACATAAAAGAAATTCGTATAATTAATAATGACGCCCGGTATTAATGACTAAGAGGTAGATGAAACAAGATTAATTAAATCGAACCCATGTTGTCAACTTTTTTCATAAAGAGGTATTTTAAAATTACAATTTTATTTTATAGAGAAATAATATGTCTAATTGTAACTGGTTTTCTTCAGGTAAATGTTAAATTTTGGACCAACCTTCAATAATACGTTGATTTATTTGAGATTCAATAAAGTAGTTAGAATAATTCTTATAACTTCCATACATTATTAGTCCTGTCACTGATTACATGATATTATATATCAAATTGATATACAACTGTAGTTTTATTATGATATAAATAGTGTAAACCTTACATAAATTCCCATGATAAATATTTTTCGTTGAACAGATCTAACAGCTAATTCCTGTTTTTCAGAAGCAAACATTTTATCTTTTAGGTCTTTTAAAAAGAAAAAGATTTATCCCTAGAATTTTTTAGGTTTACGCAATTTAAGTAAAATTGAAACTGAAGTTATATTACATAATTATGTTTATGCCGTGTTATAGTATATAATTACTGTGTTCTACATCAACTGAAGTTAATATGTTTTTACATCGTTATTATAAAAAAAGGAAGTAAATCACAGGGTTCTTTATGGAGACCTATCACTGAGGATGTGGCGTAGTTATCATTTGTTATCAATTACAGGGAAACGGTGTCGCAAAGGAAAACACGTGACATTGACTGCTATGAGGCTATGAGTAAATAATTATTAAAAAGTTATAGTTATGTAAAAAAAAAATTCGAAAAATCTCAAGTTTCTCAAAAATCAATAAATAAATAATGTTGCACCAACCCGAACATCTTCAAGAGAGAAGAAATAAAATATTATAAACGCAAAATAATGACTGTATGACAGTTTTTCACCCTGATCAGGGTATGGCTGCAATTATTTATTAGAGGAAAGAGAAAATATAAATTTTCCAAAATCTTTTGAGCGGATTTCACAAATTTATGGTGGCCTATTTAGTTTTCTCATAATTTGATTTCTTTGGAAAATAAACCTGACTAAAAAGTATCAATTTCTGAATTTAGCATAACAATAATATTTTTTTTCTTGATTCTTTGTTTTCTTTAATTAAATAAATTATTGTTTGATCACCAACTTAAGCTTTCTTTTACTTTAATCTCAAAATACAGGTCATCATTTTTTATGTATTAGTCAGAAATGTAGGAAGTAAAAGGGCATTATTCTCTCTTTACCTTTACCTTCATATTTATGGTCCTATCCTTGATTTTATGGTCATCCTTGAATGAACCCTAAGCCAATAAATCATATAGGGATTATTTTTCATATACAACTCGTGTTCAAAAATGCAAGTTGTTTATCGTAAACTCTGTTAAAGGATTATATTAAAATTGCGTATAATACACTGACATTTAAAGATTTTTAATTTCTTTTAAATCAGTTTAAGTGCAAAAATGTCAATAACCCGAAATATATATTTATCCGAATTTTCTGTTTTAACAAAACACTGGCACTATTAATTTTAAAATATTATACCATTCACAAAAATCGACTCTCTCGAATTCACTATTCGATAGCGATCGGATAATGTTAATAGGAGTACACGTTGCCTAATAGGAAAACAAAAAAGTAAAAAACTCCGAACAGACTAGATGCAGACACAGTGAGAAGGCAGCACATGGGTACCACGAACCATGTGCTCGCCGACACATGGCCTTCTGCTTACTCTCCTACTTCAAGGGCCTTCCAGGTCCTTCTGTCGCTCACATGTCGGCCAGGATGTACAATTTGGTGGTCAGCGTATCTGGGATCCAGCCCCCTTTGAGACAGTTCACATCCTCCATCTGTAATCCACCAGGCCAAACTGAAAAGAAACATCTTATTAATAGAACCTTGGCCCTACTTTTCGTCGAGTAACATTTGTAAGCTATGCCTTTAAATCATGAATCAATTCCTATCTTAATCACAAAGAGGAACTGGATCCCCATGCAATCATCTATTTATATAATATCCTGTTGTTTTTTTTTTAAATTAATTATTTTTGTTTCAGTCCGAAATTAGTCATCTCTATATAATTATGTTGTACAGAAATATAGATTTAGTTATTTTTTTTTTAATCCTATCAATAATATTTTCTTTAAACTTTAAGATTTTTCAATAATATCTTATAAATAATAAAATTAATAAATAATCTAAACGGGTCCATATTAAAAAGGAAATAAAAAAAAATAATTGGACCTATTTTAATTTCATACATATATTTCATTATTTTATTTATTTATTTTTTATTTTTAATCAAGTTTTTTACTAGAGAAAATTCTTATTAAAGTAGAAAATAATTTTAAAGGAGAAAATGAAATTTAATATGTAACATATCGTTTATATTTCAATAGAAAATCTAATGTAAATAAGACCTTCCACTTCTCTTTTATTTTCCACATTCGTCTCTTATAATAATAAAATAAAGTTTTTCTTTCATATATTACTTATTTATCTAACATGGACAAAGGTTTTTTTAAAAACCGAGACATTTTTTTATTTCGTTTTTGCTGAAATATTTTTTTCGAAATAAAAAATAATAGTGATCCATTTTCTTTTTGTAATTAGCTAATGAACTTTATTCACATCAAAAACCTCTTTTACTGACTTAGCTAATTTATACCCTTATCGTTATAAAATTTGGACAAATAAATATTGATTTCTGTAAGTAATTAAATTTAACTAGTTATTATACAGGTTTTTTTGTATTCATTAATATGACAAAAAATATAATGTATTATGACTATTTTATTGTATATTTTACAACGAATTTAATAAAAATTGCATTTAAAGAAAAAGTTTTTACCCATTTCTGCTCGAAAGCAACAAGTTTATGATTGTATGCTATTATTAAATCATTTTTAATGTTTGGAAGATTGTTGATTGACCGTGTGAATAGGTAAAAGGAATATGGTCCGGGTGCGGTAAAAAAAAACTCAAATCGTAGAATTATACTATTTTATTGAGCCAACGTTTCGCCCCACGTTGCAGGGCTTCGTCAGGGCTAAAAAAGATACAAACACATAGTTACAAAAGGAAGAAAGAGAAAAAAAACATAAGTGTAAAATAACAGGGGTATAAAATGTAAAAAAGTAAGATATAATAAGAAAAATTAAAGGTTGTAAATAGTAAATGAAAAGGGTAATTGTGCCAGATAGATAAGAGAAGAAATATTAAAGAAAATACAAATGAAGAGATGTAAAAACAAAAAACACAAATCAAATGATGAGACTGAATGCATACCTGTTTTGACGGCAGTCAAAAATAAAGTAACCGTTGGTATTGGGAGGAGTGGGGACAACAGTTATGCCACAATAACGAAACAAATTTTTAAAGTAAACAAAGTAAAAAAGTATTTAAATTAGGTGAACAGTAAAGTATAAAATAATGGGATACAATGTGTGTAAGTAATTAAGAAACAAATTGTTTATATATTTATACCCCTGTTATTTTACAGTTATGTTTTTTTTCTCTTTTTTCCTTTTGTAACTAGGTGTTTGTATCTTTTTTAGCCCTGACGAAGCCCTGCAACGTGGGGCGAAACGTTGGCTCAATAAAATAGCATAATTCTACTATTTTAGTTTTTTTTTACCGCACCCGGACCATATTCCTTTTTTCTAATTTTTATTTTAAAGTAAAAAAAATCTATTTTTTACTTAAACTTATATATGAAACTTATTTATTGCATCTAGATACATATCAACAACAAAACCTATCATACAACACAGTGGAATAACTTCTAAATATTTTGAGACTTGCATCGATCATAGCGCAGCTTTGTAATAACGAGACCCTTACAAAATAGATTATCGTCCCCTATTTCTTATATAATATAAGAAACTTACATAATATAAGAAACTTACATAATATACTTTACATATCATACTATATTTATAGTAAGAAATAAAAATAAATAAAATACCTGATTTTTACAATTCCCTCCTTCCACTTAATTATAATTAATAATTTGTTTAATTGCATTTAATATTATAGATTCTGTACATTTTCCCGGTTTTCGTTGTTCATTTAAACAAATTAATATTTACTTATAACGTATAACTTCTTACCCAGAAAAAGAAAAAGAATACTTAAAAATAACACGAAAAACGTTCAAAAAATACTAAAATTTTGTCATTAAGATTAACATTCTGGATCTTAAATTTTTGACTGTTAATAAGATAATAATAATAAAACTAAGTTTTCTAATCGACAACTGTTGGAGCTCATATTCTTCTTGTTTCGAACTACCCTAAAACTAATATTTTTAAAATTTAACTTTCACTTAGTTTTTACTATATTTGAAATCCACCTGAAGATATAAGTTGACTGAAGATGGGATTTTATTTATTATTTATTGATATTATTTATCGTATATCATATATTTTTAAAAATTGTATTATTTCTGGATCTTCTCTCCTAGAAAGTTGTTTGTATTAATTTGTTAACATGATCAGGTGAAAAATGTCCAGTTAGAACACAATACCATTCTATATTTTTTCTACAACGTATCAGATTAAACCCTATATAAATGTACTTGTATCCTACAATTGCAACAATTAATTTACTATTCCCAGAACGTTTGGTTCAGAAGGTTGTGGGTTCGATTCAGACCTGGGCTGGTCAATATTTATTTCGCGGTGACCCCGAGAAATGAACCTTGACATTCCCACTCTGGGGCTGTATAGGTCCTCAATGGAGGACTAAAGCCAAAAAATTTAATATTAGCAACAATTTTTACTATATTCTATATGTATACAATTAAAATCTTATAATCCATATTTGTCTCGTTTTGTCAACCACATCTGTTTATATTATGAATTATTGTTATGTGTATGGTTATAATTTAAAATTTTACTACATCACATTATTTAAATAATATCTTTCACTACTAATGCATTTACTTATACCTTTGAATTTGGTGTAAATACGAGTATATATGTATATATATACATAAAATGTATTACATATAAAATAGTATTGTGTTCTAAATGGAATTTTTTTCACTTCAACATCCTAACAAACCAAGTATTATTTCTGTTAATAAATTTACAGAAATTTAATTTAAATAAAATTACTGAATAAAATCTTAAATACTTTTGCTAGTTTCACGTAAGTTGATGAGATTTATATTTGACCTTGACAACTCTCATCCCCCAATTTCCTATTAAACGTGCTATTTTTGAATTACTGGTATTTATTTGGTGTAACTATGATATATTTTAACACCCGTAGGGGTTGGAATGATATGGGATCCATTCAGTTTGACTTAATATTTCACTCACCAAAATATCAATATTTCACTCACCAAATATCAATATTTCACTCACCATTTGTGATATTTTTGTCACTTACTGAAATAGCTCTGATCTACATACCATACCGGTTTAACTGTTTACGATCTGGGAAAGCTTTTTCTACTAACTCGCTAATGATGATGCATCACTGAAGATCCTTAGATAGCGGTACGTCTAGGAAGATGGCTTCCTGGATCCAGAAGAAGCGAGACAAAGGAGACTTTCCCTCACCAAATGGGCAGCAGAAGAAAGGCTAACTGTGCAGGAGGCAAGAGCTTTCCTTAGATGGACTTTTTAAGGCAGGGCCTTACGGGAGGATAAAGCCTTAAACCATGGCCTATTACTTCGTCGAGTCTCTTTATGATCCCCAGCCTTTTGAGCTTAATCTATTCTTCAAGGACTTGCTAATGCAAGGACTTGCTATAACTTAAAATTATATATACGTGTTAGTAGAAAAATCTTACTGTTACGTCAGGTACAGAACGCCATTACGTACAGCACTTAAATGCAAATGCTCTTCTAAGAAGCAAATATCACTGGGCACATAGCCTTATGGCGATGCAAGACTTATTCAGCTAGAAAAACCAACAAGAAAAACCTGAACCTGCGAAATAAAAAAAGAAAGAATTTAACTATGCATTAAAACTTGGTGTGAAATATTCAAATATATTCATTAAAATGTCATAAATAGGCATTATTGAATCAACATTTTGTAAGGAACGAGTTAAAAACAATAACTGGGCTCCTAACAGATACCAAGTTTTTTTTTTTTTTAAATTGTACTAATGAAAAATACGACTTTTTTTAAAAGTCTCTCCCCTCCACCCATTATTGTCAAATAATCCAATCTTGTAGGCTTACATCCTCCCTTCTCTTAACCCGGCAATCATGCCTAATCTCTGAATTTGAGTATATCACTATATTTTTAAAATTCATATGCAAAATTTAAAAGCGCGAGGCCTTGTTCGGCCATATTCCAGTTTTGGTGTTTTTTTTTTTTTTTTTTGCAACCGCCTGAAAATGCCGGCTCTGCTGTAAACATTATTAGAACAAAAAACCGGGGATTAAATGTGCTTTATAGAGCTTTAATTTTTATAGTATCTTAAGATCACTAAATATGCATTCAGAATAGATATCGCTGTTTTGCTCAAATTGTGGCATATCTGACCAACAAAACTTTTTTTAAAAAAAGGAAGATGGTCGGGGTCAGTTTATGAAAAAAACTAAAATGGTCATAAAACTATTTAATTGATAAAATTTAATAGTTTTATGACTATTTATGTTTTTTTCATAGATCGACCCTGACCATTTCCCTTTTATTCTTACATACAGTACTCAGGGTCAATCATGGATCTTCCAAAAAAAATTTTTATTTATTTTGTATTTAATTTGTTTATTAAATTCTATCGCAGGGTTGTAGTTACTTTGAAACAACCCTACAAGCTTGTGACAGAATCTAGGAGGACCCAATAAGAAATAATCCCAGTGTACTGTACTATCTTCACAGTACATCAAATTAAAAAAAAAAATCATAACTTTTTTTCCCACTATTTAAGTATAGCAACGATATATGAATATATTATATCCATATATCGCTGGTCGAGGTTAAGAAGATTATCTCTCACCCAACATAAAATGGCAATTATATTTAGAATTAAAGAAATTTTAAATACAAATCAGTCAAATATTTCTTCTCACGATTGAAGAGACATTCCAACCTTTGAGTGGAGCCGAAAGCACAAGTCCAACACAGGCCATTGAATACATACTTGAATAGAAACGTGCAGCACGCATAGCCCATCTTTACAAACGCGGCTTATATGCTTATTTTCAAACTTCCGCCGGGAGGAGTACCCTAATAAGCTTAAGATGGATCCCAGGAACTGAATGCTCTGAGCATGAGCAGGATGTGTGCCAAAGAGTTATTAGCGGGAAGGATTGAAAGAATCATTCATGTTCGGACCCAGGTGAAGTACCTTGAGGAACCAGGTACGTACCACTTCCTGCCCATTGACTGCCCATTCACCGTGTGGTCTTGGTCACCTACGCACTACATTGGATGCGCGGTGTCAACAACACCTGAGCTCTTTGTCGCGTCTTCTCGGAAGGAGGAGCACCTGCGAAGTTGAGGGTGGCTATGAATTACTGTCACATTTCTAAGAGGACAATCATTTAACTGACTTAAAGTTGGTGTCTTTGAAATTTACCCGTCAAACCTACAAAAAGAACTTGAACATGACTGGCTGAACCTGTTGAGTGCAGGGCGTTTTGACGTACGTTTTCCTAAAGAAGGTTTCTTTTGAAATAAAAATTTTATAACTATGTCATGCTAAATGACTCGGAAAAATAAAAAAGTTTCATTTTAACCGTCTTTTCTCTTATAAATCCCCAATAAGACATTGTATTTATTTAATTTTAAAAATAACAAATTGATAAAGAAGTATTGATGTGATTTTGCTTATTATCCATTTTATTTTTCCATGTCATAGGAACTTAATCAATCCAAAACGTTTATTAATGAATCTGGAGTTTCATACGTTAAATAAAATTACTAACTTGCACGAACAGTGCTACTAACTGATCCAAATAGTACAAGAGCCAGGAAGAAAAAAAGGCAGTTATCTCACCCCAATTTTTGATAACATTGATGAAAACTATGTATAATTAATAGTCAAAACTGATGAGTCTGCCAAGTATAGGTAGGGGGAATAAAAAATGGTGGTTGTTTCAAAACCTTAAAAAACACTAATTTTTCATTCAAGCTCTATGTCTTACAAACTACCAACAACACTAGAAAACCTAAGAGCTCATTATTTAAAGAAAAGTAAATTTGCTGAAATATTAGCCTTAAAAGAACTATTTACTAGCTATTTACTATCCAATAGTTCTCGAGATATTGCTTTTAAAAAGAAAAATCTACTGAAAGATTAGTAGTTAGTTAATTTATTTTGAGAAATCTATATCTCAGGAACTATGTGACGTACAGATGTCTATTAGCACTCATATTAAAGTTAGTTGAAGTAGTTTATGACACTTATCTTCGTAGAGGTAGTTGTTTTTATGATATTCACATATGAATATTAATTTGAAATCAATTTATTTTAGCCAATTTCATGTAAACTATTACTCCTGCGAAGATAAACATAATAAACTACTTTATATCTCATTAAACTAGCTTTTATTTGAGTGCTAATAGACATCTGTACGTCAAATGGTTTTTGAGGTATAGAGTTTTCAAAATAAATTCACTAACTACTGATCTTTAAGTACGTCCCATACAACATTTTTATGAAATGTTGTTTTTTAAAAAACTATAACTCGAGAACTATTCAACGTAAATAACTCTTTTATGGCTCATATTTTAGAAAATTTGCTCATCTTTAAATGACGTTCTCTTAGGTTTTTTGTGTTGTTCATACTTTTTAAGATATAGAGCTCCGAATGAAAAATTAAATTTTTTTATCGCTTTCAAACAGCCGCCAATTTTATTCCCCCTAGCAGTACTTGACAGACTCATCAATTTTGACTATTAATGATACATAGTTTTCATCAAAGTAATCAAAAATTGGGGTGAGATAACTGCCTTTTTCCTCCTCTTGGGCTCTTGTACTAAAAGTTGATGATACCTGTAACCAACTAATTCTGCTTAAATTAGAATAATTCAAGTGAAATAATAATGAATTTCGATGCTGACAAGTTAAATACTCACTCCTATTTCAGAGAATTTGTTTTTGGAAACTCGTAATTACATTTGTTTTTTTTAGCGATCTAGTCAATTTTTTTTTTACCACTATATACAATAATTTATATTTTAAGGATAACAGGTTATCCACATTTCAATAATTGCACAGGACGTTTTAGAGCGGAATCTTTCGATGAGAAGTAAATATTTCGAGAAGACAGCGGAGACCCTTAGCGGATGCCAAGTGAGATATCCAAAGAGCACGCAGCTGCGCGATAGTAGGCAGCCTCAAGATGTGCTCCTATTATTGGGAGAGATAAGCGCAAGAAAGGTCCCGTTGTGAGGGAAATATTGTGACAGCAATTTGAGAGCCTCACTGTCACATTTGCACGGTCAAAGCCCGTTAGTACTCCAAGTGGTTTTACTCCGTATGAATTAACGAGCACAAGTGTCAGGTGGAGATGGCTATCTTGATGTTCCTACAAAAGGGAAAGGGACTCAGAAAACTTTTTTTAAAAAATAATAATATCATTTAAATTTCTTTATGTTTCTTGAACCTTATTACTACAAAAATGCGCCAAAAAAGAAAATAGAAATTGTGAAGAAACTATTCTCACCTATGTACTTTCCAAACATTTTTTAATATTGGTTTAGAAATCATGTAAACTTATTTGCTACTTTACAAGATTTTTATTTCTATAATGCACTTTTTAGAATGTTTAAATATTTATAGAACGTTTATGTTGTATATTCAAATTATTTTTTGCAATATTAAATTCTGAGTTGTGATAATGAATAATTATACGGTATGTGCTGCTGCACAAATCTAGGTTAGAAAGATATGCTTTATCATAGCTCAATATTGTTATAGTAATATGTATTAATAATATTAGTCATCACTTTCTATAGTCATCTAAAATTTACAACCTCTAAAATGAGGACAAAAGTATCCATTTACATATATCGCTCGCTGATTTTATCGTTCACAAGAGTCATAAACTCTGACAGATGAATACTTCAGTTTTTTTCATCAGCCGCTTATTCCGTCTGTTGAATGGGTTTTTACTTCTTGTAAAAAATTTTACCCTTTCAAGAAACGAGCTGACTCTCCCACTAAAAAAAAAAAAAAAAAAGGAACGAAATAAGCTCAAAGTATCGACGACTAACTGCCTCATCAAGCACGCGGGGATGTAAAGTATCCGCCTGTCGGGGTTGACACGACACACATAAACAGAGTAGTGCGGTATTAAACCTCCCCCCATTTGACAGAGTTATTGGAGCAGGAGTCGTAAATCGAGCCCTGTTAAGATGTTTGTAGGGCAGATTAGGGAGGAAAAAATCAACAGGCTGGTCTTTGTGTGGCCCTAGCACATCTGCCGTGCTGGCCCGATCCGATCCCCACTAATGGTGACAGATTTCTCTAGCGACAGTGATATCTTTGTTCTGTCTCAGCAGCGATCTACCTCAAGTTTCGTCCATTCAGGGCTAATTCCTAACCGATGATGGAAAAGTCCGATAAGAGAGCTAGAAATCCTGCAGACAGTAGAGGTAATGAATCTCTCTCTCCTGGTAATTAACATCTTGCACCCAATGCTGTAAGATTAAAATGCAAATAAAGAAATTTTATTTATTAATACAATAACTGATATCGTAACTGCAAGAATTTCACTAATATATTTTGGTTAACATTCTCTTTATTTTATCAGAAAAATAATACAGGAGAATTAATAAGTGATAAATTTCAATACTTCTGGTATATTATATTTTTAGTATTATCTCTCGTTGGTAACGGGATGATTTGATTATCAGAATATCCAGTTTTTTTAAGAGCCGTGGCTCTTACTCCTAGCAGTCTAATAAAGTCTGACGAAATTCTCCCAATTAATCTAGTAAATAACGTCATTTTGGTGAACCTGCACCCACGAGTAAAATGTTGGTATAATATGGTTACCTAAAGTCTTCCTCAATAAACAGATTATCTGTTGCCACAATCAGTTTTAAGATCGAACAGGAAGTTCTTGAAATTAGCGTTCAAACAAACGTTTTAGTTGAATATATCGGTAGATAGCATTATTGCTAAACCTTCCTGGGACCATAAAAATAACTTAGTTGAAATTCGGTAAAGATTTGTTCAGCACTTATCGTGGTTAGCTGCTGTAAACGAAAAATGGGCTCTCCTTTTATACAATAGCATGATAATCACTTTTTAAAAACCCCAAATTTATTACTTATCTACTATCATTAGAAGGGTATGATTAAGTGGTGAAAAGCATACAACTTACTTCGTCTACTTACTAGCATACGAAAAGCATATTATACTCCATATAATCTAAATTAGTTGCAATTTTTTAATGTGTAAAGAAGAGTGTAAGAATCATTTCCTTAATCACATTTAAAATCCCTTCATTCACATCTCCATCACCTAAGGTCAGAGAATTACCTTGCCCTGAGTCAGGCATTTAAAGCACGCTGGGAAGAATTTCATTTCATCATTTCTTCTCATCAACATTTTAACATAATTGAGTAGCGTAGCAGGTACGAACCAAAGTATTAGCAGTTTGATTTGACTTGACAATAGACATTTCATTTATTTCAAAAGAGAACTTTCACCTCAATTTAATTTATTTTGATCGGCCAAAAATTTATTTTATCTATACACTCATTTCATTATTTTTTTTTTTTTGTCAAAATTAATGTTTATTCTGTTGATTATCCTTTAATTCAATCCAATGCAGTCCTCTCATACTATCTTTATTTTAACCTGGCCAACCATAATGCACTTAAAGGATCTGTTGACAATATTTAGTTCACACTGAATTACCAAGATGATTAGACATGACAATACTTCAATCTTCATGCTTTTAGGAAATTATAATTAATCTTACAAATAGTAACTATTGTTAATCACGATTTATCACTCATATTTCTATGATCTCATTCTGGTCTTTTTATTTTATATGACCTAGATGTTTGAAGGAAATTTGAACCAAAATATTTGTTGGATTCTTTCATGTGAATATAGCAGCGTATTGGTTTACCTTAATGTCAACAAGAGTTTTATATAATTTTTTTATGTATATAAAATTATCTGATTTACTATATCGTTGTTCCAGTTCAACAGTGTGACATCCCAAAAAATGGTTATTTTAAGATATCCATGCAATCTTAGCAATAAAGGGTAAGATGTTTACAGTAAAACACAATATCATAGCCAAACGTATAACATAAAATCTAAGTATAAGCATATTATGAAATATTACAGTAGTAGAGGGTCAGACTTTTTTAGGGTAGAAGGGAATCAGTTAGTATTCAAATTTATTTTGTGAAATATCGTTTAGTGTTGAGAGCTAAGTAGCCAATTTGAATTAAAAATTACTCTACCACCATTTTGATTTCTTCAAGACACATCAGGGGTTTTATTTTGGTCTATTTAAAAAAATACATATAAGTTAAATAAATCAAAAATTTGTATCCTTTTTTGTCTCAAC
>NW_027112940.1:87927-90263 GCF_000696795.3 Halyomorpha halys | reverse complement strand
AAACGTTGGACTGTTGAAAAATAAAAAGTGTTGAGACAAAAAAGGATACAAATTTTTGATTTATTTAACTTATATGTATTTTTTTAAATAGACCAAAATAAAACCCCTGATGTGTCTTGAAGAAATCAAAATGGTGGTAGAGTAATTTTTAATTCAAATTGGCTACTTAGCTCTCAACACTAAACGATATTTCACAAAATAAATTTGAATACTAACTGATTCCCTTCTACCCTAAATAAGTCTGACTCTCTACTACTGTAATATTTCATAATATGCTTTTACTTAGATTTTATGTTATATGTTTTGCTATGATATTGTGTTTTACTGTAAACATCTTACCCTTTATTGCTAAGATTGCATGGATATCTTAAAATAACCATTTTTTGGGATGTCACACTGTTGAACTGGAACAACGATATAGTAAATCAGATAATTTTATATACATAAAAAAATTATATAAAACTCTTGTTGACATTAAGGTAAACCAATACGCTGCTATATTCACATGAAAGAATCCAACAAATATTTTGGTTCAAATTTCCTTCAAACATCATATAAAATAAGAAGACCAGAATTTCTTATGATTATTTCATAAATAATTACCTTGTCTCAAGAAATTGAAATAATATAATTAAAATATATATAAGGTTACTTATAAATTTAAAGTAAATCAAATTCACTGAATAAACTTTGTTCCATGATTTTTTTTAATCTTAACCGATCATTTACTTCCAGTTTATTCTGTCTTTGGAATGAGCTCAACAGATTGCTGAGCATCAAATTACACAAATTCCAACCGAGGTATATGTTGGCTACAACTGCCCATAATTCCTCATTGCTCACCATTACAAATTACCATTGCCCCGGTTGCCCTACTTACTGACAATTATACACACCGCCTGTCAATTACCTCCATCCATTTGTCTAACCCAGATAGAGCTAAGCCTAACTATAAATAAACAATACTAATTCCATCTGTCATCGGCTAAGTGGCCAATATTTTTTCAGTTGATTTGACTAATCCCATTTTCCAATTCGAGTCCGGTTGATACACGGTCATCAACCACCCACGTTGAGCTCCGCTGTAATTTGCCCATTACAAGCGTTTAAAAAGGAATTAGATCCTATATGAGTTGTGGGCTTGGTAGTCTCAACAGATGTCGGCGTGGTTAATTGTCTGCCTCTTAAGAAGCTATTTGTTCTGTTATAGGTTACCTATACTCGGCTTCTTCATCTTCGTCTTGTCTTATTAAAACATCGTATGTTGGAAATTCCACCTTGTTCAACATGATGTTGAGACAAGTACAGACATGCTCTAAACTTCGTTGGAGATCATATCGTACAGAATTATATTTTTCAAACACTTTTTTCCTACTTATTCATTGCTAACCCTAATTATATATTCATCGCTAAGTACTACAGTTTGTTTTATTCTAAATAAATTTGGAAATTTCATTTTAAAATTTATAATTGATAAGAACCCTTTTTAGGTACGTCGTTTTTGAAAACCGGAAGATTCGAAAAGTTTAGATTTGAAAACTTAAACTGCGAAAATTTTGGTAAAATAAAAGATTATTATAAAGTTAATAACGTTGTTACTATCCTCAAAATTTCATATAAAGCTTTTTGGGGTTCAGTTCAAAAATTATTCAGGAAAAGGGCAAATTTCAGGGAATATACTCCAGAGTATAAGATAAGTTGGTAAAGTAAATTCGATAATATTGTTGGGAAATTGTAGATTTCAGATATTTATTCCAGCTTAGATTATATATAGATTAAACTGGATATTTGTCCACATTAATTTCATTTTATTAACACGGAGGTTGAAAATTAATAATCAAACATTACAAACAGAAGTACCAAACCGTTGGAAATAGAAATTTATTTTTTAATAAAAAAATAAAGTAAATGGATACTGAAAAGGTAGAACATTGACAAATCTTAGACATTTAAAACATTAAAAAAAAAAAAATAAATAAATGGTTAAGTAGGGGATAGACCAAACGAGAATGGTGGAGTGTTAAACATATTCCTTTTTAACCTTGAACTAGAGACAATAATTTCCTGTTGTAAACAATATTTAAGTGTACAACAAATATGTAACAATAAATATGTGTTTAATAATATAAATTATGGTCACCGCAAACATTGTTAAATCATAATTTACCACTTCTATGTCCACAATACCATCCTTCTTATTCTATATGACCTAGATGTTTTTTGTTCAAATATTTGTTAAATTCTTATACGTGAACATTGTAGTGTATTTCTCTACCTTTGGTTCAACAAGAGTTTTATATATTCAGCAATTATACATTGTTGGCAGAAAGAGAGTA
>NW_027112940.1:49452-87799 GCF_000696795.3 Halyomorpha halys | reverse complement strand
ATTTACTGAATATTGTTCTATGTCTTCACATTGCATTTTAAGGATGTTCATTATGATATAATAAATTATCTTCAATTAAAATTTTTTGATCAGGGCAATTTAAGAGGTACTAAATACTCGTATTAACCAAGATCAAAAGTGATTTAGGGCTTAGGCGATGAATCAAAATGAGTGGACGATTGGAATTTGACTGATAAATTAGAAGTATAATAAGAATAAAATTAGAAGAATAAAATAGACTATATGGATTAATATAAATAATTGTATAAAAGCACATAATTAATTTTACATTATATTTAACATAACAATAAAATCAAATACAGAAAATAAACTTGGCCAAATTGAAATGTTATCATTCTGTTCAACAATGAAATTTTCTGATTGAATAAATGAATTTTGATTGATTGCTCAATCACTATAGTTATTTTTTCATGCGGACTAAATGCTGAATTTAAGCTTGACTAGTGTCTAAAATGAATTAAGCTTTATCTTAATTGTGTTGCATCATTTTTCTTTCTTGTAAAATGTCTTTCTTGTAATTTTTCTGTTGTCTCCCTGAATTCTTCCCATCTTTTAGGCTTGGATCTGATTGAGCTTAACTTTATTCATTGTTGTTAAGTGCTAATTAATAAATTAAGTGTTGTTTCTTTTCTATTGGAGTACTTAAAATGTCTGACAGTGTACATCTTGTTGACTGAATAATTGGTGTACCCATAAGTGAGGCAGTTTCATGTTGTTTTAAATTATGGTTGAGGATATGATCCTTATAAAAATATCATGTCTGATAACTAATGACTGTAATAACTAGATGATGAGAAATTTTTTTAATTTTTTTTATAACTTTATCCACACACTAAAATATTCTCGTACTAAATATTTTTAGTTGTCCTATTGCCTAGTTAATATGGTGAATGGTTACATCATTGAATGATTTAAAGAAAAATATAAAATTTAAGACCGGTACCAAAAATTTATGTACATACTACATAGATACAGTAAATCAATTAGTAATTTAATGTTGTATAATAGTATTAGATAGTATAATAAATAAATTTCATTATTGTGTTGTAATAGTTATAAAAAAACAAAGTTTAAAAATATTGTTAATAAATGATAAAGGCAACCTGGTTTCAGGAAGATTCTTCATATCTCCTAATTTAGAATATGTCCGTTTATTTAATTATTAAAAATCTTATATTAGTGACAGCAATATGTTATTATTAGCAATATAAGACTAATAAGGAGAAAACAAAATTTAATTTAAATAGATGGTTAATCAGGTAATTTTTTTAAACTTTTTTAGAAATAAATTTTAATAGATTGATTAAGTGTTGTATGCATGGCATAAATTTGAGAATTTGTTGTAGATACCTGATGATGAAGTTACAACCCCGAAACGTTTTTATTGTTTATTAATTAAATAAAATAAATAATTAAAACAAGGGTACCTTTTCATTCACAAGATCTAATTAATCAAAAATATTACTTTTTAACTTAAGAATTCACTTGATATTTGGCGGTTTTCCTCATATAATGTTAACGGTTTTACGCATTGGAAAGACATTCCTTTTTCTTTTATTCTGTTATTTTTCCCATGTATGAAAACAGTGGTGGGGCATTTTCTAATGCCATAACACACTACTTATGTTTTTTATTAATAAGATTTAACGAAGCTATCTCTTATATTCGGTAGGATCACTCCAAATATTTTTGTAATATTTACTTAATATAATAATAATACAAGATATCTTCTTGTAATATTTTTCTAGAGTTCTTTCATGAAACAGCTCTGAGAGTCGAAAATTAATGTTTCTTTTTTATTCTATTAATTTTTTCTTCTCAGTAGTTCTTCCTTATTTTCGTGTTTTGTATGTTTTTTTGTGGTTGGAGCATGCAGTGCTGGTTGTTATATAAGACAAAAGACGAACAAATTGACCATAGAAGAGAGGGTATGGTTATACAACTATATTTAGCGATGTTACTAGGAAGCTAGAGCACGTGTCCAACCAGCTGCGGGCCCATGTGTTTGCCGGACAACGGCTGCGTTATCTGGCCGTCGATGTGTAATGCGTACTTGACACTGTAACCAACTCATGGCGAACAATCTGATACCGATCTATCATCTTTGTTGACGGAATTTTCGTCATTTTTTTTTTCGGTGTTTCTAAAATAAAAATACCTACTAAAAAAGAAAAACTCACCTGCAGTCAACATCATATTTTACTTATCATTTTTAAATGTATACACTTCAATTTTAAATTTAATGAAAAAAAAAATTTCAGATATATATGTAACGAAAGGAAAAGATAAATCAATTGAAATAAATCCGTGATCAGAGGCAAAATTCAGTCAATTTTATACCTGATCAATATGGTAAATTTTAAATTATTCAAACGTGCATTTCTCAAAGAAACAGAGCGAAGAAATTTACCACCCTTAAAAAATCAAGGAATGATATATCGGATTCTGAATCCTTTTACAGAACGTGAGAAATTAAGCAAGGACTCAATATAAAATAACATGTCGAGACAACCTTAAATATTGATGTCATGTTCTTTAAAATCTTTTCTGCAGGCTAATTTCCCATGTCATATATATCTTTTTATATCTTAAATCTAATACTTTTTCACACAAATAATCTTCTCTTTTTCTACTTACAAACATCATTTTTTTTTTTTTTTTTTTTTACTTTTTTTTAGGTAATAGACGTTTATTAATTATTAATTTATTTATATATATTATTTTATCATTATTTTTTTTTATTTTGGTCTGAATGTGATCATTTATCATTATTAATAATACTTATTGCCCAAGATTGTGGCAGATTGTAATATTTATCAATAAATAAATGTTTAACTATCCAAAAAAAACTTTTTTTAAGGACTCAAGTGGTATCATATAATTTTGTGTATTATAGATATTTAATATTTATACCTCTAAAGATCTATAATATATAATACCTCTATAAATTTAAGTACGTCAAACAACTATAAAATACATTAAAACACTTATAATAAAATTCATTTCTTCAGTCCAACTACCAGTAAGTACCTACCATACCTGGACCACTAAGATCATTTGCAAATACGTTACAGTTAAAAAGAGAATGCATTGTTTGTGACATTTTTAGAAATTGGAAATACATCTATTTCACCATACCAATACCTGAATCTTATACCTTTTTAATCCTTAAAAATTTATAAGGTATGATACTGTCTTTGAGTCTCTTATAGTATTTCTTGCGTGTAGTTAGTGTGAATTTATGTTATTAGTGGGAGCTATACACACAAAGGATGAGATTGAAAAATTTAATTAATTTGATTTTAATTGACTATGTCTCACCCAAATACCTCTAAAACTGCAAAAGCTATTTTATAGTAAAGTTTATCATAAAAAAATTTAAAAAGTCCAAATCAAATTTAAATAAAAAATGTCAGTTTATAAAAACTATACATAAAAAAGATGAGTATTTTAATTTTAAAATTTTTAATATACGTAATATTAGTGATATAAATGTGTATTGTTAAGCTAATATAAAAATTAATTCTTTAACTTTTCGAATTTCATTTTATATTAAAAATATTTGGCTTGAATTAAGTTTGGAATTGTATATTTTGATGGTTAAGAACACTACGTACCTTCTCAATTTACCAAGGTATATTTAGGTAAATTTAGAATTGTTCCCACTATTCAGTAAGAGTATTCATGATGTTGTGTTAAATGTAAAATGTTTTACTATATTAAATGTTATAAGTATAGGATTGTGAGCAGCCCTATTTAAAGTCATGTTAAATGAATAAGAGGTCCTAGCGGATTTTCTGAGCAACTTGTTTTATAACCATCCCTTCTAAACTTTCATGTCATTGTTTACTTCTGTTTCGATTCACTATTATTATTGTCATCCATTGCTTTATTATTTATAAAAACATCCAAAACAATACTAACACAATCAAAACAAAAACTACGAGCAAGTAACCTAATACAACAACAAATAAAACGGTGACGAGCTCAGCTGGTCTGTTACATGACGTCATTCTCTATTTAACAGACCTAGTAACAGACTCTCAACCATGTTATATGTTATATCGTTTTAACATGGTAAAAGAAGGAAATATTTCTCCATTTAACAGACCTAGTAACAGACTCTCAACCATGTTATATGTTATATCGTTTTAACATGGTAAAAGAAGGCAATATTTCTCCATTTAACATACATTTTTCCATTTAACATGTTAAACTAAAGATCATGAATACCCCTAGTATTCTAGCTGGGTCAAAGTTCGCTACAATCATTATCAAATTATTTAAACAATGGATTTTTTTCTTATTGAGTAATATTACATTATATTTTATAGTTAGGCAATAGTAAAAGGGATCAAAAATCTCATTCACACCATATTTACAAATATGTAAATTAAATTATAACAAAATAAGAAATAGAAAAGAAAAAATAAAACAAATAAACATACAAAAACAAAATTAAACTTATGTAAAATTACAATTTATACACAATTATTCCTATTTACAATGTCCTCCTTCTTCTCCGGAAAAACCCGGGCTTCTCTCTGATTTCACTTTTTTTAATCAGTGTTTTATCTTTGCCCAGAAGTAGAAATGGCTAATGTCCTAAACCAATTATGATGGTAACATGATTTCAAAAAATACTATGAACATATCCAGAGAGAATCATATGTTTAAAGTGCTGTTGTGGAAAACTTTTACTTCGAAGGAACAAAATTTTAATGACTATTTAAAAACTATTTTTATTTTTTATCTTTATGAGGATTAGTAGTATGATCGCATCCATCTCTTCCAGAAACACCTTTGAATCTCTTTAGCTACGTTGTTATTCTCTAATGTCTCTACATCGCTTCGTCCATCCAAATAGAAACAGAAGTGCGAAAGGGCGATCTGAATTAGATCGAGAGGCTAAACATAGACAGGAGAGTTGCACATTTCATTGTGGCTGCCAAGAAGACAGCAAGTATTGTAAGACAATAGAAACCTTGGCTCCGCTTCAGCCTGAATCAGCAGATCGTCGCTGCCACATTCTGCCAAATCCTGCTGGCTTCATCAGAACGGGGTAGAATCGGAGCTCTATTGTTCCCTTTAGTTTTTATAAGCAAAAACATAACGAAGGTCGTTGTTCGGAGAAGGCCACGCTAACCATATAAAAAAGTAAAATAATAGTATTATTAAATATTTTTTTAATATATTAAATAAATAATAAATGGAATTTGGTCCGGGTGTGGTCGAATAAAACTCAAATAGTAAATTGATTTTTTTATTTGAGTCAATGTTTCGCCCCACGTTGCAAGGCTTCGTCAGGGCTAAAAAGATACAAACACTTAACATAAGTACAAAAAAAAATAAGTGGAAAATAACAAGGGTATACAATGAACCGTAAAAATTAAAGGTATGAATAACAGGTATGAATTCTGTCTCGTTCATTTTCATTTGATTTTATTCTTATCCCTTTTCATCTCTTAATTTGTACTTTCTTTAATATTCCTTCTCTTTATCTGCTTCTATTACCGTTTTCATGTATTGTTTATAACCTTTAATTTTTACGTTTCATTGTATGCCCTTGTTATTTTCCACTTTTCTTTTTTTTTGTACTTATATTAAGTGTTTTTAGCCCTGACTAAGCCCTGCACCGTGGGGCGAAACGTTACCTCAAATAAAAATAGTACACCAATTTACTATTTCAGTTTTAATTTACCGCACTCGGACCAAATTCCATTTATTGACACACACGGTCAATCAGCAATCTTCCAAATAAATAATAGAAAGTGTCGAATGTTCAAGTTTACTGGAATGCCTAAATTTAATCTAAAAAAGTTTCTATTGTTATGAAAATAAATTGATTCATCAATATCTTATTTTCAAAGGTTAAGAAAAAAATCTTTATTTTCTTATTTATAATTAATTAAAAAATAAGTTTGAATCCCGATACGTGTTATTCACAAACAATAATAACAATATTACACAGATTATATGTACATTTATATACTATTTATACTTACATTACGATTATATTTACTGACAAACGCTTGTTATTTTCGGATAAATACAGTAATTATCATTAGAAATAAATAATTGCGCAAATAGCAAACTAAAGATGTGATGTGAAAGTATAAATACTGTTTACAAAAAGCCGTTGGGAAGGATTTACGGATGGATAGAGAATTCAGAAAGAGATAGCACAAAAGGATTTGCTAAAGGGAGTTCCGTTGCAGTTTGTCTTGTATCCAAAATGGCGGACAGTAGAAAGTTGTGTGAGCAAACAGGCATAAACTACAACTCTTTTATGTAACTTACTACTGAAGTAGAAAGGCATTAAAGGATAATTCATACACCATATTCATTAAACTTTTCTACAACGTCGATTGATTAAAGTGCTATCCTCTAAAAAGTTTATATCTAACATTTTTTTTAAATTAAAAAAGAAAAACAGTTTGATAATGACCAAATTTACATATTTTTAATATTGGCAGATAAAAATCTTTGTTAAGGAATAAGAACTGAATCATCCCTATTCTAATTTCTATCAGCATTACATTATGGCAGAGAGAATTTTTTTATGTCAAAAAATTACTTAGTTAAATTTTGTATTTTGTAGTTATATCCTTTTTAGGGGGGGGGGCTTTTAATTGTAATATATTCTATTAAACAGGATTTTGTGATATGATTCTACAAATATAAATTGTGATCACATTTTGTTTAGTTGTTCTTCTGAAAAGTACAACAATTTACAATCTCAATATGTTACTTCCTCAATACCGAATTTAGGGAAGCTTTGAATTCATGTAAGCACTAAAAGTTCTCTGAAGTGAAAATTTTAACTCGCATTTTATTGTTATAAACACAAGGAACAAATTTGTTTCATGCCTGTCTGTAGTCAAATATGTGTTCGGAGAAAATCGATTATCGTTAATCCGATCTTAGGGATTGTGAAGATTGGTACCTAGTTGGTCCCATATTGATTTTATCAGACTCCGTCAGATACTTTCGTTTACGTGTATTTTCTCACCACATCAGCAATTCGAAAATGGCTTCTCTAATTAGGAGAAAGTCGTTTGTTAGTGTGAAAATTCTTTAACATTAATTTTATCAAATGCCATCTAAAAATTTCGCTCTACCGTGCACAAATATATTTTTCTTTTTTTTTCAAATGTATTGAAAACTAAAAATAATAAAATGTATTTTCAAAACTTGAAATTTAAGGTAATTAATACATAAACAAACTACCAACACACAAGAAAAAGTGAGTGCAGGTGTCCTAGCTAATCGAATCGATTTCTGGGGTCTGTGTGAGCACTACAACAATTAGAAATGAGGTGTAGATAGTTGACCGTAGATTAATGATTGGAGAAGTTTGTCGGGGGGTGCGGTCAGCAAAGAACAACATAAATAAACAAAACCATATTTATTTATAATACGTCGGCATAAAATAAATAAATATGGTTTTGTTTATTTATGTTGTTCTTTGCTGACCGCACCCCCCCCCCCGACAAACTTCTCCAACAATTAGAAATGTTTTAAATTCTGAAGGAATTTACAACAGGGTTCCGAGAAAGAAACCTTATATCAGTGAAACCAATCGCAAAAGGCTCTTGTTTGCTAGGGATTACATCAACAAGACCATCAGTTTTCGAGAAAATGTATTATTCTTTGATGAGAGTAAATTTAATTTGTTTGAAAATGAAGTCAAGTCCAATCCTTCGATTTGGCGAAGGAAACGTGAAGAATTCAGGTAGCATAACGTCAAAACAGTTATTGTAAAACATGGAGGTGGGAGTGTAATGGTTTGGGGACGCGTGGCTTAAAATGGTGCAGGAAATCTCGTGCCAATTGAAGGGATTTTAAATGCAGAAGGTTATGTCAAGATTTAGTGCCATAACCTGCTAGTCAGTGGAGCCAAATTAGGAGTTCAGAATCGGTATATTTGTATGCATAATAATAATCTGAAACATACAGAAAAACAAAACTATTGAATGGTTAAAATTTAACATTCGCTAACAACTTCATTCCCTCCACAGTCTCCTGACTTAAACATAATTGAAAATTTGGAACATATTTTTGATAAAAGTATAAAGAAGCACCAAATAACCGGAAGACACCACCTCTAGAATCAGCAAAAATGGGAACAAATTAACACGGATTTAATTAAAAACCTCGTCCACTCAATGAAGAGAGACACTTACAAGCGGTAATAGATGCCAATGGAATTCGTACAAAATATTCAAATAAAAAAAATAATAATAAAACACAAGGTGTTCAAATAATTTTTTCTGTATTTTTTAAGTTTGATGTTTTGTTTGTTTAAGTTCTTCATTTGAATTTTATTTGTAGTTATTAAGTTAATATACTTTTTATTTTTGAAGGAATTCGGTTTTTTTATATGGTTATACATAAATTCATAATTTAATAAAAAAAAAAAAAAGTGGTTTGCAAATACTTTTTTTCGGTCACTGTAAAACATAATCGGCTCATAGGCACAAAGAAAACCCCAAGTAAGGGACTGACAGATTTTTTTGTTGCTCAATATTTTTATTCTACGTATCTTGTAATTTCTTTATAGATAACTAAGGTTCATTATTAAAAATAATTAAAAAACCATATCACTTTTCAATGAGGTATGCCCCGTCGTAAATCAGTTCCCTCCATTCTTTAGGATCCAATAATCCTGGAATATTTATGTTCTTATGTTTTTTTTATATCATTATAGAAAGTTTGCTTGTTAATTATTTCTGGCTCTTGGAGAGATATAAGAATATTTTGAATCTTCCAATCATATGTAGTATTTTCTGTCTCTTCCTTAATATTTTTTTCTCGTTAATTATGATTTATAACTTCTAAAATCTGCAGCTCATCCCAAACGTCTGTCCCCTATTACAATAATGTAATACTCCTACCAACGTCTTGGCAAACAATCGGCTAAAGATGCCTTAATGGCCGCTCATTAGCACAGATTTGAACGTAAGATGGAACGCAGATGTGTTGAAAAGCCTCACGTCCAATCTACGAGGAAGGTGACCTTCGCAGACAATGAATGACAGGGCGCCGCGATGAATGGCTGACCTCAGCCTACGAAGGACTTGGAGGGTCTCTACCGTGCTATCTGCCCATCTCCTGGCTAGTTGTTTTAGTGTCAACATGTTAATGTTCCCTTCTTTATCTCACTGATCTTTCTCCTGTAATTGGGGAGATAGGGGATTCTTCGAAGTCCCAAGACCAAAAAGGGATGAAATACCGAAGAGCCTTATCAGTGGGAGAAAAAAAATCAGGTAAAGAGCATGTGGCAGCCTTTGGTAATTATACAAATTGTTTGACAATTTTTAAACATCATATTACCTTAAACATCGCCAAAAAATCAGGTACGATGCGCGCATCACACAACCTCCACTTAATAGTCTACTTTGATCTGGTTAGTTTTATAACGGAAAACTATTATTTTACAATTTGTTCTTGGTTATTGTTAATTAAAAGATTCATACAACAATTAAAAATGGTAAAAATAAAATGTTATCAGGCTGCCATAACAGAAACAGATCACGGAACTCATGTGCATGTGCCCGCCAGTTAAAACAGGCATTCTATTTATGTTTCCGTCATTACATTTTATGACTTACTTAGTTAAGTATTATTTTTTCTAAAATCTTCCTAACCATATATTATAGGTCTACATCACTATTCTTTTATCTCGAAATGTGTTCTTAGGCTGGATAATTTTTCCACTTATCATCTTTAATTTAATTATGAAATTCTTTCATAGCTCATACTTGTAAATTTTTATTGACTAATAAGAATTTTTTATGAGCAATTTTTTTAAATAAATAAAACTAAAGTTACTTTAGAGGAATATTGCTTTAAAAATCTGCATTTAAGCACTGTTGCATTATTTATATGAGGATAAATTCTATCAGAAATTAAAGACAACCTAATTTTACATTGATAAATCGAATTTAATCAATATATTCAATCCTTAAAATCCAAAATCCTCAATGCTCCTTATTTTGTCACAAATAAAAACATACATAAAGACCTTAATGTTCCCTATGTAACCGATCTAGCCCGAACCAGATATCACTCCTTCCATTATAAACTCCCTAACCACTCAAACCCCCTAGTTTCTAACCTTGCATCCTCTTCCATTCCAGACTATTCTCCGAGGCTCCTGAAAAGAAGATGGCCATGAGAACAGCTAATGTAAAATGTCATTAGAGTGCTACCAATGGGTAGTTTCTCTACACGCCTGTAACACTCCAATTTAACTTAGATCAAATTTACTAAATGTATTATAATGTACAGTTGTAAATAGCAATAAATAAATATTAAAAAAAAAAATCAATATATATTTAGAGCCGATTTTGAGAAAATCGAAAAAATGTGGTTTGTTCACATGTCTTAACGACTAACGGTTGTAAAATTAAGTTTCATACGATTTTTCACTTTTGAGACTTGCTTTGTTTGCTCACATATGATCTACAAGAACCGGCCTCTATTTCTCAAGTTCTAATTTTTTTTTTTTTTAATTTTAGTAACTTTTTGAGTATCATGTTTCACCACAATTCTTAGTTTGAGGAAGATTCTCGAATCTCCCAATTTTTTTTGTTTTTTCGAGTTATTACGTTGGTGAAATCCTACCCATAATTATAGCATAATAAATTTAAAGACTGATTTCCATTTATTAAAATAAACTTTGATATTTATAACTTTAATTTGTCTATTTTTTATTTTGCACTATTTAATCTATTTTTTGTAAATATGGTACGAATGGATGATTTAGATTGAGAGAGGATTATTGTAGATGTCACAGATAAAATAAAATAATTAATTAAATATTATTGTTTATTGATTTGATTGAAATATTGTGCAAATAATCAACAAGTAACCATCCTATTCTACACCAGGAGACAAGGTCAAGATTTATTTCAAGCCCCTTCACGTAATAAAAGTTAACCCTCCTATGACACATTTGAACCAGAGTCGCTTCGGAACTGAAAATAGCCGACATTTTCTTTATTAAAAAAATACTTTTCATAATATGTTATTCTCATATGATTTTTGTATTATTGTAAAGATTAAGATTTAAGAAATAATAATTAAATTCAAAAGCTATAGAATAAGGGGATAATGTTGGTGTAATTACTATCCACACTTAACAAACGAACTAATTTTTATAATATTGTGTAAATTGAGCAGGTCATAGGGGTATGAAAGAATGTCCATTGTTGTGTTAGAAATGATCATTTTATTTTCAATTAGTTTAAACACTATTTTACTTTTGCGAAATTTGTAGTTTGCTGAAACTAAATTTTTAAACCGAGAACAAGAATTTTGAAGATAACAATTCAAAAAGAAACAAATGTACACCAGAAGATAAAAATTATATATGCCAACTTATTAGAGGTAAAAGGTTAAAATTTACTAGATTTTAATGAGGTGTAGATAGTTGACCGTAGATTAATGCTTGGAGAAGTTTGTCGGGGGGTGCGGTCAGGAAAGAACAACATAAATAAACAAAACCATATTTATTTATTTTATGCCTAAAAATAAATAAATATAATATAATAAGGCATACAATAAATAAATATGGTTTTGTTTATTTATGTTGTTCTTTCCTGACCGCACCCCACGACAAATTTACTAGATTTTATTATGAAAAGAAAGATTACCTATTCTGGACCAAAAATTAAAATAAAACCAAAATATATATTAATAAATCAACCCATCATTCTATTTTTGAGATTTTTCATTTTTTTTAAGTTACGAAATGACACCAAACATTGCTGTTTTGGGTTTTTATTATTATTTTTATGAATTTCAGACTTTCAGGGACTTAGCGTAACATCGAGGTTATTATGGATTATTTAATTAGTGACATAAAAAGAAACAATGGTGGTTTCACAATTTATTTATTTATTTTAGCTTATAAGCTTGTAATGTATTGCAAGTTCAAGACGTTAGTTGAGCTGTCGGAAAGGGCTGTTTCTTTTGTGATCAGTTTTTGGGAAGGTTCCTTGCTAAGTGGCTTGTCAGAATGAGGTGTTTGGTTGTGGATCTATTAGGATAAGTCAATATTGTTAAAGAATACCAAAAAGAATTAATTTAAAGACAACCTTCAGCTTTGTTTCAATTATTCAAGATTTGTGTAATCTGCTATACTTAAAATTTTAAGCCTGATACACACTTGCCGCAAATCCAAAATATCTAAAACTGCTAACTAAGCCACAATGCCTGTTTTCACACGCTTGTGAGTTTCAGAGAGGCAAACATAGTCAAAAGATTTATATTGGTTATTAACTTCGATTAACACTATTTTCATTACAAAAAGCAATAAAGCAAAAATAAGAAAAATAAAAGAAAACGTAAACATCGGAGAAGAAGGTGGTTGATAAAACATAGAAAACAGTACTAACTAACCTATATATTCATCTTTCATTCTAGAACTTTTTTTAAATGTCTTTATAAACATATATTGTGTACATATTTTTTATATTTGCTACCAGTGTTTCTATACTCAATTTAAAACTCAATACTCAACTTTAAAAATACACAATCTTACACTAGAGTTAATTTTTAATTTCAAAGATTGAGGAAATTCTCTAATTAATTAAAACACGGAGAGCACAAATGTTTATCTATTGACTGCATGTGAGGATGCAGACTAAGTGCTAGCCCAAACTCCTTTGTGCAAAAAAAACTACACCCGAAAGATCGGGCAGGCAAACCTTTTGTTTACCCCTTCTAGGTTATTTCTAACATACGGGGGCGGGGGGTTATCTACAATTGACCTACCAATTCTAACTATGGGGTCAAGTTTTTCATTTTTTGTGGG
The DNA here is from genome assembly GCF_000696795.3 of Halyomorpha halys. Taxonomy (NCBI): domain Eukaryota; kingdom Metazoa; phylum Arthropoda; class Insecta; order Hemiptera; family Pentatomidae; genus Halyomorpha; species Halyomorpha halys. The sequence continues at coordinate 74,955 of NW_027112940.1, read as the reverse complement.
ACCACCACTTAATGAAAAAAATCAACATCCCGGCCGGATTTGAACCGGTGCCACATACTGATCTCAGATTGAGAGACCTCTAGCCACCTGAGCTACGGAAGGCCCACATTCAAGCAAACTTCTCCAAACATGCCGATACAATCCATTCACCCGCTTAGCTATGCATGATTTTGCCACAGTTTTGCATACGTGTGGTAGTACCTTGAAAAATAATAAACTAATTATTGCCAACTCAAAGCTTCACTTGCTTGTCCTTAAAAGCTCATAAATGTTCCGACCTCTACCCTAGCCGCAGATTACAAAACATCTCTTTTGTAGGAAGATTTCCGGAACCACAGAAATCTATTTAGCCGAAGAGATGCGAACAACAGCTTCAAAGAAAGAGACACAATCGTTATATAATCCGGTATAACGAGCGAGTGAGCACCACCAATGACCGAAAGGCCTAAAAGAGACACAGGTACCCCGAGGCCAGACAGGCTACCTGTTAGTGTAATCCCCATGGCGACAGTACTCGTACACTACCTGCCTAATCCCGTACACCTGAGTACCATGTGTTCAGATTTCATTAACCAAAATACATTTTGTCTCTACCTGCCTGTTATCTTTAATGTTTGCCGGGCTTCAGTCGATTGACAGCTGCACATCGTAAAAGGCACCTGCTTGGTGCAGATAAACAATCAATAAATATACCTCCAGTGCTCAGTTTTACGATATTGGATGCACATAGTTTACTTTTTAGAATTTCTAGAATGTTACTACTTAAAAATAAAGATAGAGTTTTATTGATATAGAGAATATTTTGTATATGAAGAGAATTAGAAAATATGAAAAAAAAAAATTCAGTTTATTAATTTTTTTTAATAGCTTACTTGACAAATATTAATTGTATTACTCCACGGGTGTAAATTGAATAGGTGGCAAGCTGGGGAAATCCTCAAACTATTCCTGACGAGATTTTTTTAAAAATAATAATAATTAACAATAAAGTCAAATAATTTTATTTTATAAAAGGATACCCTATTTGTCGCTATACCCTAACAGCGAAAAATACTTAACTATTTGTCACTTAATTTTAACTACATCAGCTTGAGGATTCCCGGCATGTTTTACAAGAAAAATAATATCGATAAACACAACTAATTTATAATATAATATATAACAACCAATATATAAAGCAGAATAGTTTGTCTGTGAGTGCTAATTTCAGAAACTACCAGTTATATTTAAAAAAGTACTTCTACCTAAAATTGACCGATTAATAAGGCACGCATTAGGCTTCCTAACATCAAGCCACCAGTACAGTAATAAAAAATATTAATCAATCTGGAAAATAATAACTGATTCAACTTCACACTAATGGAATAAATTTTACTACGATAACTTTATTAATTTTCCTTTATTTCTTTATCGCATTATTGCAGTTTAATTAAGGAATAAAGTGATATTTATTACTAAGTGGTTATTAAATAATTTTCAGTTGAGGTGATGGTAAATTTATTGACCTTAGACGTTTTTTAAATATTTATTACTAACTAATTATAAAAAGTAAGTATAAAATTGTTTACGTTTTTCATTATTTGTTTGTAAAGAATAAATATTTAATTTTGTTTTTATTAATGAATACAATTTTATTCTTGGAATATGGATTATGGTCGAATTGTTTATTATATTTTATACTTTTTTTTCTTTGGGGTAATTTAGTAACCTCCTTATTTTAACCGTTTATTGTTATTAATGGATTTATTAAGATCCTTCCTTTGTAGTTTATTCTTAAAATAGTTACTAACAATATGTTCTATTTATTATTGTATTTATATATTTATTTGTAAAGTATATTAAACAACTTGAAAGTTAAGGATTTACTGTTGATATTTTGTTAACTGATTTATTTTTTCATTAAAATCTTAAATAGTTATCTAATGGTAATATTTTTTTTCTGACTGAATTTCTGAACGAATTTTTGATATATTTTTAAGCCTTAACCAAAACATACTTATTATTATCAAATGACCACAGCATATTTATATATTGTTTTATATTTCATGGTTAGTTATTTCTTAAAATTATAGATTGCTAAATGAAATGTTTATTCTGTACTTGCCCATATTTAATTTGCCCATAAACATCTATTTTACTAATTATGTATGAATATATATGAGTGTGCTTATTTTTTTTTTCTTTTATGCCTTTTTATAATTGACCACAGGTTTTATATTTTGTAATATGTTTCTATTATTTCTAATATTTGTTGTAAACTATCATTTTTTTTCTTTTTTTTATTGTTTTCTGAATTATGGTTTATACTGTCACATGTTAAGTTAATGCTGATGTGTTAAAATGTTTGCAAACATTTTTATTTTGTTGTTATATTCTTTTTTACCGAGTTTTGTGATGTTTCTCTAACACAATATTTATCGTTACACTGTTTGGATTTGATTTCATGTACTACATCCTTTTTTTAATTTAATTTTTTCAATCTTGTCCTTAGTGTTTGTGACATATTCATCTCATTTCATAATTACGTTCATGTTTTTCAAATACTTTTTAATTTTATTACTAATTTTTGGAAAATATTTTAATTTTTGAAATGTATAACCATTTGATGTTATTTTTAAAATAACACATTTTGTTTATAAATTTAAAAAAAAAACTACTTAATGAAACATTAATTCGTTTTCCATAAATAACGAATCAGCAAAATAAATCTTGAAGTTATTTTTTTTTTCTAAATAAACAATCGGTGATATAATCAATGTTTATTAACCACGAATAAAGAATAAAGTTAATATTTATTTTTTATTCCATATTCCAAATAATACTTTCCTTAGAAGAGTAATATAAAGAAGCATCATATATTATATTTAAATATTACTAGAAACAAAAAAAAATAGACATGTAAACAACATTAAGAATAAATAAACAGCGTGGCTGAGTTCAGTGCACTCACAGGAACTCAGTTCTGTACAGCCAATACTAATGATTCTGTCTGTCAAATTAAGACAATATATTCTGTCTCTTGCTAATTTATTCTTCTTAGTGTGCTCAACATTCGTATAGATATATTCAATGTACATCAATGTTCGGGTTTGTACTTTTATTATATAATTTTTATGGTTAATTAAATACATTCAATTTATATGGTTAATAATCATTTCGAATCCAAGCGTGTATATACCAAGAGCAGCATAAGTGATCAGCGACGTATACAAAATATTATTCACAATAAATATTCTTCAAAATACATAATAATTACTCAAAATACAAAAGTAATACATAATATTACTCAAAATATACACTTAATGTTAATGAGTATGAAATATTATTTCGTCGATTTTGAGAACAGAGGGTGTATGCTAAAAACTGGTGGCCCTAAACCCCCATCCACAAACACCACTGCATATGATGGTAAAGAAAAAATTTAATCTAAAGAATAAAGTTCTGATGCGTCTTAAGTTATTATAAAAAAAAAAAATTAAAATAAAACCATATCAATAAGCCTTCCAAATCTTTTACTGTCTACGTAAATCATGAGATTTTCAATGGAGCATAAATATGTCATTTGACAAATAAGTTTGAAGTGTAACTAAATTTCATAAGAACAAAGCTACTTAATGATACTTAAAATTATGATAAAATTTAAAAAGATTTAAAAATAAATAAAACAACTCCAAGACACTATTTTAAAACAGGTAACATGCCGGACCCACATTAAAGGTGTGACTCATCTCTACCCCATGGTAATAAAAAGTATACCTGCAGTTAGAGAAGTTAGAGATATGTTAACATTTATAAATGAGTCATACATGCTATATAACCAACAAAATAATATTTATTGCATACACTTGTTTAAAAAACTTTGTTCAAATACTTCTTATCGAAACAATTATATTTATTTAAAAAAAATAAAAAATAAAAATAAAATAAAATAAAAAACGGACAAGATAAAATAAATAGGAGTTTATAAGAATAAATAAATAGAAAAGGGCAGCTTTAAGCGTCATTAAATTGAAATATAATTTTAAACAAAGTAAATTAGACAAAATTAAGAAATCCACAAAGCTTGTTTATTGCAGGTAAATAGGATGTAAAAATATAATAAATACATTAGTATTATTCATAATACACACCAAATGTTAGTAACTATGAAATATTGTTCATAGAAAACCCTTGAGAACAGAGGGGTATGGCCCTATACTCCATCAACGAATGCCACTGCATACAATGGTAAGCAAAAATATAAAGAAAAAAATTTAATCTAAATAATAAAATTCTTATGGATCTTAATTTAGTCCAAAAAATAAACATGATAATATGCCCTCCAAATCTTTTACTATTGACGTTAATGATGAGATTCCCAATGGGCCATAAACATGTCCTTTAACAAATAAGTTTGAAGAATAACAAAAAGTACTATTTATTAGTATAAAACTAATATGAAGTTTTATACTAATAAATGAATAATAAATTATAATAATGAAAAAAAGATTTAAAAATAAATAAATAAATAAAACAACTCCATGAAACTATTTTAAAACAGGTAACATGTTGAACCTACAACATAGGTTAACTCATCTCAACCCAATGGTAATACAAAAATTACCCCTGCTGGTAAATTAGAGATAAGTTAAAATTTATAAATGAGTCATACATGCCATATAACCAACAATTTTATACACTTGTTTAAAAAACATTGTTCAAATATTTCTAATCGAAACAATTGTGCAAATATCCCTCTGTGAAAAACGGAAAAGATAAAAGAAATAGGAGCATATAAGTATAAATAAATAGAAAAGGGCAGCTTTAAGCGTCATTAAATTGAAATATAATTTTAAACAAAGTAAATTAGACAAAATTAAGAAATCCAAAAAGCTTGTTTATTGCAGGTAAATAGGATGTAAAAATATAATAAATACATTAGTATTATTCATAATACACACCAAATGTTAGTAACTATGAAATATTGTTTCATAGAATTTGAGAACAGAGGGGTATGGCCCTATACTCCATCTACGAATGCCACTGCATACAATGGTAAGCAAAAATATAAAGAACAAAATTTAATCTAAATAATAAAATTCTTATGGATCTTAATTTAGTCCAAAAAATAAACATGATAATATGCCCTCCAAATCTTTTACTATTTACGTTAATGATGAGATTCTCAATGGGCCATAAACATGTCCTTTAACAAATAAGTTTGAAGAATAACAAAAAGTACTATTTATTAGTATAAAACTAATATGAAGTTTAATAGTACTTATAATAATGAAAAAAAGATTTAAAAATAAATAAAACAACTCCATGAAACTATTTTAAAACAGGTAACATGTTGAACCTACAACATAGGTATAACTCATCTCAACCCAATGGTAATAAAAAATTACACCTGCTGGTAAGTTAGAGATAAGTTAAAATTTATAAATGAGTCATACATGCCATATAACCAACAATTTCATACACTTGTTTAAAATACATTGTTCAAATATTTCTAATCGAAACAATTGTGCAAATATCCCTCTGTGAAAAACGGAAAAGATAAAAGAAATGGGAGAAGATTGGAATTAATAAATGGAAAAAGAGCAGCTTTAAGCGTCATTTAATTGAAATATAATTTTAAATTATAATAATTAATTGGACAAAATTAAGAAATTAAAAAAGCTTGTTGATTGCAGTTAAATTGGATGTAAATCATAATAAATACATTAGTATTATTCAAAATACACACCAGGCCGTGTAACCTTTTCTACGAACGGTACTGCTTATGATGGTAAGCAAAAATAGAAAGAAAATCATCAGATTCTCCATGTCATTTAACAAATATACTTGAAGTATAACTAAATTTCATAAGAACAAAGCTGCTAAATAGTACTTAAAATAATGAACAAATATAAAAAGAAGTCGGACATGTCGAAGCCACTACAAAGGTGTAACTCATCTCTACCCCATGGTTATAAAAAATATACCTGCAGGTAAGTTAGAAATAAGAAAAATTTTTAAATGAGTCATACATGCCATATAACCAACAACTTAATATTTATTGAATCCACGTGTTTATAAAACTTTGTTCAACTACTTATAATCTAAACAATTGTGCAAATATCTCTCTGTGAAAAACGGAAAAGATAAAAGAAATGGGAGAAGATTGAAATTAATAAATAATGGAAAAAGAGCAATGTGAGCGTCATTAAATTGAAATATAATTTTAAGCAAAGTTGATTGGACAAAATTAAGAAATTTAAAAAGCTTGTTGATTGCAGTTAAATTGGATGTAGAACATAATAAATACATTAGTATTATTCAAAATACACACCAGGCCGTGTAACCTTTTCTACGAACGGCACTGCTTATGATGGTAAGCAAACATAGAAAGAAAATCATGAGATTCTCCATGTCATTTAACAAATATACTTGAAGTATAACTAAATTTCATAAGAACAAAGCTAGTAAATAGTACTTAAAATAATGAACAAATATAAAAAGATGTCGAACCCACTACAAAGGTGTAACTCATCTCTACCCAATGGTTATAAAAAAGTATACCTGCAGGTAAGTTAGAAATAAGTTAAAATTTATAAATGAGTCATACATGCCATTTAACCAACAACATAATATCTATTGAATGCACGTGTTTATAAAACTTTGTTCAACTACTTCTAATCTAAACATTTGTGCAAATATCCCTTTGTCAAAAACGGACAGGATGGCAACGTGAACGTCATTAAATTAAAATATAATTTCAAACAAAGTTAATTAGACAAAATTAGGGATTCTAAAATGCTTGTATTGGAGGAAGATAGATTCGCCCCACTTTACAGGGCTAAATAAAAACAAGATACAAACGTTGTAAGAATTGAGAGAAAATTAAAATAAATATACAGAGAAAATATGTAAAAAATACAATGTAACAAATAAAGTACCGCCTTTTTTCTACTAAACATGTGTTTCATTTTATTCTTGTTTATCACCCAAAGAGATCTACATTATTTTAATTTTTGAGTTACTTATCAATGTTGAATAATTGTTTTACACTTGGTGTAAGATGACATAAGAATTTTCTTTTACTATTTTGATACCTTTAAAACGCTTGTAGATAGCAGGTAAAGAGGGTTTATTTTGTAGTCCAATTCTGATACGTCACAAAAATATTTATGACAATGAAAAGAAAACGTGGTTGAATTAACGGGACGTGGTTGCATAGATTACAGTTCCTACTTATTATCATTTTCACTCAAAACATTTCTTATTACATAATGTGGTCGAGAAATATCCGTTAACGAAAAATTACTGTATTTTATTTGTATTTGATCTCCATTATTTCAGTTACATATCCATACTTGTTATAATGTTCTACACAATCTCTACGCCTTTATTAATAAATAAATTATTATATTTGTATAAATATTAACTAATCATAAATTCATTTCATTCAATATTGCTATCAAATTATTGATATAATGAATCTATTATAACAATCAAACAACAAAACGCTTCGTCATCCCATAAGGAAAACAGGAGTTCATTATTTCTTTCTTCATAATATTTATAAAATGGGAAAAATGGCATTATAATAACGATTTGACATAACAAGCAATAATTGTTTATATATAAGTTATTTATACTATAATTACCTGTATTATTGATATAATTAATTTTTGAACGTACCCAAACCAATCGCTACAAGCAATCCTAGCGACTGAATTCAATTACAGCTAAGAAATAAAGACAATTACCACGGCTGCAACTTTCACCGTTGTCCAACCTCTGCAAGTAATTAGTGTAAGGTGCGTTGAACCCTAGCCTGTCCTGCCTACTCCGTTCCTTTAAGGTTCTTGCAGGTGTTCAAGTGCTCAACCCATCTCTCATATTAACCGGTCATTGCAAATTCCACATTACCGTTGAAGGAATTTCTTGGTGATAATGCAATCTTCCTTATTTGCATAATATTTCCTACATTCTATGGGATTTAATTAATGTTGGATTTTAAGCATGAGCAAACGTAAGCATAATCTATTTTTATTCATATTATTACTTTATTCTAACCTGTGCTTATGTTTTGAGAGCATTTAGTAACGCAAGGTGTGGATGATTATGTTTTTGCTTAAACATCACAGGACATCAAATCCATTAATTTCTTATTTATTTTTGCTCAAATTTGTTTTATTATCTTTTATTTTAAATATAAATTTATTTAAAGTAAACTTTTTGATTTTAAAATTGAAATACTATTATTTTTTTTATTATTGTATATTAGGGGTTTTGGAAGATTCGAGTTTAATCTTAATCTATTGAGGTATAACGTGAAATATGAGCATTTCTGTAAGATATGGCTAATTGTCAAATTGTTGATAAATTTTTAATTTTGGAGGCGTTTTGAGATTAGCTCACTTGAGTGGTCCTCATGTGACCTATTCTCAGACTAGTCAGTACTAACGTATTCATATTAGTACAAGAGCCGGGAAGAAAAAAAGGCAGTTATCTCACCCCAATTTTTGATTATTTTAATGAAAACTATGTATAATTAGTAGTCAAAATTGATAAGTCTGTCAAGTATAGGTAGGGGGAATAAAAAATGGTGGCTGCTTCAAAACCTTAAATAAACATTAATTTTTCATTCGGAGCTCTATATCTTAAAAACTAACAACAACACTAAAAAATCTAATAGAACATTATTTAAAGAAGAATAAATTTTCTGAAATAGTAGCCCTAAAAGAGCTATTTACGTCCAATAGTTCTCGAGATATAGCTTTTTAAAAAGCAAAATTTATTAAAAATCTACTGAAAGAATAGTTGTTACTTAATTTATTTTGAGAATTCTATATCTCAGGAACTATGTGACGTACAGATGTCTATTAGCACTCAAATTAAAGCTAGTTTAATGGACTATAAAAAAGTTTATGACCTTTACCTTAGTAGGAATTGTAGTTTTCATGAATTTTGCTAAAATACATTGATTTATTGTTGTTCGGACAATAAGTTTGATTTATGAAAAACTTCATTTCAGAAACCGTTACGTACAGATGTCTGCCAGCGCTCAAATTAAAGCTAGCTAAATTTACTACAAAATATTTATTTATTTTTATCTTTGTAGAAGTAGTAGTTTTATGATATTTGACAATACTCAAAATAAAGGAACTTTAACTTTCTATAAAGTAGTTTATGACACTTATCTTCGTAGGGGTAGTAGTTTTTATGATATTCACATATGAATATAAATTTGGCAAATGAAAATTTGTCCGAACAACTATAAATCAATTTATTTTAGCAAATTTCATGTAAACTATTACTCCTCCGAAGATAAACATCATATAATACTTTATAGCTCATTAAACTAGCTTTAATTTGAGTGTTAATAGACTAGTTTCAAATGGTTTTTGAAATATAAATTTTTCAAAATAAATTCACTAACTATTGATCTTTCAGTACGTCCCATACAACATTTTTCTGAATTGTTGTTTTTTAAAACGCTATATCTCGAAAACTATTTAACGTAAATAACTCTATTAGGGCTCATATTTTAGCAAATTTACCATTTTTTAAATGACGTTCTCTTAGGTTTTATTGTGTTGTTTCTACTTTTTATGATATAGAGCTCCGAATGAATTTTTTTTTTTTTATCGCTTTGAAACAGCCGCCATTTTTTATTCCCCCTACCTATACTTGGCAGACTCATCAATTTTGGCTAGTAATTATACAGTTTTCATTAATGTAATAAAAAATTGGGGTGATATAACTGCCTTTTTTCACCTCTTGGGCTCTTGTACTATCGACATTTACGGCTGGAGGTAGCCCAAGGCTTGTCGTCCTTTTTAATAATATTCAGTTTACTCCTTGGGATTTCGCTCCACAAAGACTGCCATCTATATTTGATTTACTTTTCTAGGGGTTTCCTCACTTCTGAGGAGTTAAAATTGCTCTTTTAGGTCAGGATATTTTCGGGTGTTCCGGATATATGCAGTCTAAAACTTTTAACGAGTTCAGAGAATCTGTAAGTATTGTTAAATTCTTGTTGGACAAAGACAAAAAAAATTGCTGCTACTATTGCATTGAGTTCGGCAGTGAATATGTTTGGCTGATTATTATCATAGCGATGATTCAAAGTGGATTAAATTTTTATTAATTTCAATCTGTATTGTGCATTTTATTAGGTATTATTTTTTTTCTTGATTTTCGAGCAAGCAAGCTTTGAAGTACCCTCAGGATGGTTACACGATTGGAATTCCGCTTCTCTGTTCTAGCCAAAAGTTTGAATTTATTGATAATATGGTTCCTTTATTTAACCTTAGTATAGTTATGTTTTTATGGTAAATAGGTGATAGGTAAGTTCCCGGAGCTATGTACCTGAAATAATTCTTATAGAGGCCTGTCTTTTATTTCCCTGGAGAGACGACCTACGTCTGCTGTTGGGAAGGGTCCTTGAAGGAGGTCCGAAGTTAAAGTGGACAGAGACACCTGTAGTGTTCTCCCAAATGAAGTATTTGAAGTACTGGTAATGTTCTTCAGTCGCTCAATATTTCTGAGAATTTGGTTATGCTATCAACAATACTCGTTAACGCCCAAAATAAATTAAATTTATTTTGTGGAGTCCTAAGAGTGAGGATTATCTTCTCCTTTACTTTAATTTAAGCTTAGTTAAAATACAACTCTACATAATACATAATTCCAACTTCATCTCATTTACCAATATGTAATATAAAGTATCAATATAATGGTATAATAATTAAGCCAGAATCATGTAAAATAACGAAAAAAGAAGAGTCACTACAGTCCGACACAGGCGTCTGACACATCCACTAGGGCGGCGATACTGTGCTTGTCGATGCATGCAACACTCATGTTGCCGCATGTACATGTAAGCGTGGGAGACGGAAAGATGTAATTGTAATCTAAGTCTCTAATCATATTTTACACGTGTATTACTACTCACTGTAAAACATATTTTAATTAACCTTGGGTTTTTTATAACTTCGAACTACAAATTATGGAAGCTACCTACTGTGTGTACTTTTCATGTAAAATTTATAAATCAATATTTTCACAGAAACCCAAGCAAATATATTTATCCACCAATGTCAAGCAAATTAAAAATAAATAGTCCTAAATTTTCAATTTTATTACACGTATTATAACTTAAATATTAAAATATTTGGTAGGAAAGTGAATAAAAATTTCGAAAAGAAAGATGGCCTTGGAGAAGGGATCGCTTACGACTAAAAACTTTTTATATTATAAAAAATCAAATTTTAAAATATTTAAAATAATATTTTTATAGAAATGGCTTTACAGAAATGTAATTTTATAATGAAGAAATATAATTACACGAATAATCAAGTTTTATAAGAATTAATTCCAGTCATATTAAAAAAGTAAATAGAAATGAAACAAAAAGCTTCCATATCTTTGGTTGTGAGCAAGTAAAACTTAATAATAACAAATATTTTAGAATAAAGATTATAACAAATATTTTTTTTAAACAAATTATTTCAAATCTTCCCTTAGCCTTAGTATAGTTACGTTTTTTTATAAATAAGTGAAGTATAGCTTGGAGTATGCACCACGTCTCATAGATTCCTTTCTTTTATTGCTGGGAGGCCCCAGGAAGACCTCCGTCTGCTGTCCTGCAAGGTCTTTGAAGAAGGTCCGAGGTTAAAGTGGACTATGACACCTGCAGGTTTTCCCCGTATAATATTTTTGAAGTACAGGTAATGTTCTTAAAATGTAGTAAATTTGTGTTGAGGAGTCCTGACAGTGGGCTATATCTTCTCCTCTATTTAAATTTAAGCTTTTCCTCTTAGAAGCCTTTTCAATTCCAATACCATTACAATCAAGGCTTTATAATCTTCATTGAGGGTTTGTAGACGATTACAACAAGGATTTGTCGGAGATATTAAAGAGGCCGTGTAAATATTGCAATAATGAAAGTGCATGGGGTACTTATGTTGTTTTTTTTCTTTTATTTGTCCATTTTTTTTTTAAATTGTAGTATTTAATCTGGACGTAGTGAAAGCCTCAGTTGTTCACAATCGGATATTTTTCTTTAGCTGGACTGGTAAAATAGTTTCACAGAACTCTTTAAAAATATCTTGACCTATCTTTGGTCCTTTGTTCATGAAAAAAATTCGCTGATTTGATTTTTTTCGCTTTGTCACGATGCTGACCACAGACATCCCGAATTCTTGCAATTTCTAGGTTAACCAGGCGTCTGGTCCTATTGCCTAATGGATCCCAATTAATTCAGAAAAGCTTGCAATAGCGTTTTCACTGAGAATGCAAATCAACTAAAAAAAAATTCGTGCTCAAAAATTAGTTCATCGATGATAAACCAAGACTGAATCGAGACCAAGTAGTATGACCAGCCCTTTTTAGCATAATTTTTACGTTTTTTGGGATCAGGGTACAACTATATTTAAATTTTGAGCTAAATGGACAAACAATAAGCATTTCCCACATCTTATCCACAGTATACGGTAAAGAAGTGCTGTTTCTAAACCAACTGTTATGGAAGTAGGAAGGTACCACTCAATCGCCAAGTCCTCTCCCTTCCCCTTCTCCATTCCATTGCAGTTTCAGGTACCCAATTTATGAAGACTTGATATGACTCAGACGTGTATTATGGTCATAAAGTCAATCCTCGATAGATGTAACTGTATAAAAAATTATTTTACCACACCAGACCCCGAACACGGGCCTGTGAGTAAGGTAAGTCAAGTGCCTTACTCACTGAGCTACATTCTCTATTAGAAAAATATGTAAAATATAATAAATACATAAAAATAAATCAAAGTCTTTTAAGCCAATAAAATAAATAAATTTAGAAATTAATAACAAAAAAAAATGATGAGCATAAAAATACGACAAATAATATGTATAGAGCAGCAGTCTCGATTGACGTCTCCTTTTTTTGTTAACATTTTTGAGAATTTCGAATAGAAAATCGGTTGTTCCAGAGTTTTTTGTTTTCCTAAGTTTCTTTTGGGTAATGAAGTAAATGTTTTAACCTCTTCCAGTTCTTCTCCAGCGTACTTAACTCAAGAATTTCAATGGACAAAATTCAATTTTGTATTGATGCAACAGAGGAGTGCTAAACACGTAAATTACCAACAATGTTTAACGATTTACATGCAAATGGTGAGCCAAATCGAAAAAAAGGAACAAAATAAAAGAAACAAAATAAATATGCAATATAAGTGTATATATTTTATCTGCAAATTTATTGCCTTCTAAGTCAGGTATACATTCATTACCACTAAACGCTTTTAATCTCCTCGGTCAGATAACAATCTCACTCAGGTATACACCTAATCATTTCTACTCTTGTTAATTGCTTGTAGGGTGGCCTCGTGTTGTAAATGTGTAACTGCAATCTGCCTACTTGCATATTAGTAGAAATAGTGTTACTTTACTTGTATCTACTTACTTGTTAGTAGAAATGGTGAAATAAGTATTTTGTACCAAGATTTTCTATGAATATATTGTAAAATTCAATGCTGATAGACATATTAAAATTTACGATTAATGATTGATTTAATTAAAAAATTTCGAGTTGTTTTATAAAACAATGTCTGTTACTAAACAGTTATTTTTTAAAAACTTATTTTGAATAAATAGAATAAATAAAATAAAAACTTAGTAGTGCGTTTAGAAATATAAATTTTATCTTATTTTATCCATTGTTTTACAAAAAAATTATTTTCTTTGACCAAAGAATTACTCCCACAAACGTTTTAGTTAGGTATGTTTTTTTTTTTTTTTAGGTGCTAGAAAACTATTTCGCAGGATGTTAAAAGAGTTCCAAAAACACGGATTTTAATATTTCTTTTTGTTCTGTACCACAAAATAGACGCTGATATTCTTTTTAAAAAAATTAATTAATTTTTTTATAATAAAATAAGTGATTATATCAAATAAAAATAAGTAAATTAAATATTTAGTTTAATCTTATTTTTGTTACCCTCAGAAATAACGTGCATTGTCGAATTCTTATTATGCTCTTGAAAATTAAAAAAAACCTTCACATTTACATTTGATGTTAATAATAAATAAAATCATAAGATTTCATAAAAAAAAAAAAGTTTGACATTGGATAAATCCTATGGCTCATGCAATCAACCAAATAAATTTTTATAATTAATCGATGAAATACTAAATAAAATTATACAATATTTTTATACAAAAACTATGGATTTGATTGAGCATCCAGTTGACTATTTCGCTTTTAAGGCAGTCAGTTGACTGGTGGCACATTCTGGCGGGGGGCTAAAGAGTTGAGCAGTTCCCTGAACATCACACCCTTAGCGTTCATGCGTTCTATTATGACTTTTCATTTTAATGACATGTCATTTCTTATATACAATGCCGTAATTTATTTTTAATTGTTTAAATTGCAATAAATTGACCGTAGGATAGAAAAATCAGTTATATTATTGCTGATGGCAAATTATAACTGTTTTGTATAAATTTTCAAATAGAAAACAATTATTATTATTATGTCTCTTTCCAATAACAAATCTCTACATTACAGTACTTCTCAGAACTAGATGAATCAAACAAAGAAAGATTTGAGTGACAAAACAGTTCTTTTAACCGTCCGTTTAATAAGCTGCCAAGACAATAAAGTGCCAAGACGCAGTTTTCAATCTCCTAACGAACATTATTTAATACTGTGTCTCAGTATTCGGTTATCGGTTACTTATCGTCATTTCAAAGAGCTAATAAACTTTCGTTTTTCGTTAAATAGTGGCTGGTAGTATATTAAATTTTATTTTACAAAATTAAAATTCTATACAATTATATGTTTATTATAAAATTTAAATCTTATGCCACTTATTGTAATAAAAAAAAAATTATTAATTTTTCGAAAATTATTATAAATATGACACGTCCTACAATTTTCAAGTGTTTAAATGCAATTTAATGAATGCATTAATTATAAACATATTTTAAATTTGAATATATGTATTTTATTAATTATAGGTGAATACAAAATAAAAATATTATTAAGTTTATCTTATATTATATAAATATTATAATTAATGGTATAGCCATCGCAGGGTCGCATTAAGCTGCTGACAGCTTTCCGCTTCCTACCGATTCCAGCTGACTGTGTGAAGGAAACGCTTACCTTGGAGAATTGTCTCTTTGAATGATTGATATTCTTGCAATATTTATTATACTTCAATACCAAAGTTGAACTAGTGATTTGCTATGTTTTGATTAAAATTCCTCAAAAAAACATTTTTAATAAATATTTTAAAAACATAATTATTTTTTAAATATATTTGTACATCTATCAGTCTAAGTTTATTGACCAAACAGAAATAAGTTTATTAATCACAATATAAATCCATACAGTGTATCTTGTTTATATTTTACTGTATTAGTTTGGGGTGATTACTCAAACGTAGAAGTTGACGAACGCTACAGTCATATGATGCCATTCGTCACCTGGTATTTTTAAGCAAAAACTACAGTAAAGTATCTTTTAGTTATTATTTAAAACCGTTTCACTGAATCTTTTTAGATTGACTAAGTAACTAACATTGTCATAAGGAGATTTTTTTTTTTTACTACCGATTACCAATATTAAATATACATATTTATCAGTTACCTATACACATAATTTTGAGTTCAATAATAAACAAATCCACACGAACTCATACGGCCGACTCGACTTTTCAGGCTACAAAAGTTATGCTTCTTCAAATTTTTATTTCAAATTATTATTTAAAATTTAACTTTATTTTGTTTATTACAGGACAATATATTAATTTATTATTAGAACATTATTTTATTTATGACAAGTTAAGGAATATTGAAGATTTTCTATAATGGTTAGATAAATTAAAAACCTCAACACCATAAATACAGAGTCATATTAACGAACCATTTTTGCATTAATTGCTTAGAGCATTTGTCCACAAAATATTTGTTAACAGTAATTTTTTTGGAAAATTTAAAACATTTAAATTGGATATACCACCTCGACAATCAATTTTTAACTAATTAAATGAACTATTGATATATTTTTAAAATAAAATTATATATTTTAAGATTAGGCTTCGTTTTGCCAACTTTATGGATGATATTTTTTTCAATATTTTTTTTTTATACTTTTACAGTCTCACTTAATTTTTTTTTTTAAATCTTAATTAGGCAGGTCGATATACTGAATAAATAAGAAACTTAACACTTAAGCTGTCAGTAAAATTTTTATTTTTTATTTCAGATTTGTTTGTCTTCCTGAATACATTATTGATTAACTTTAATTAAAAAATATTTACCTTATTATGCAATATATTTATCCAAACGTGAATATACTTAAATGCCAACACCCGATTTGTGAATTACGGTTTCTGGATCTCAACTGTAAATATTTACTGAGGTAGGGGATCAATATCCTTTTAAGGAAATAACAACAGAAAATTCCGTGATACGGAAGAATTTATCACTAGAAATCTTAGTAAGCACAAAGTGAGTTTCTAAAATAATGAGGATTGTTTATTTTTATTTATTCAGTGCGGATACAATATTTTTAAAATCAGTAATTTACCTGATCATAGTACAGCGTGATTGGTGCAATATAATTAGACATGAATATCCAAGAACGGCGCATGGGATTGATGTTATTTCTGACACGATTTGATAGAAATCCTAGGAAAAAATGGCAGGTATTGCCTCTATGTAAGGGCAGTTATGTTGTGTGGGGTCCGAATTAACGGCGAAGGTCGGTCAGGTTTGAGAGGGGCCCGGCGAGCAGGTGTCGCCATGGGAACCAAAACACGTAACCGAGATTTCCCATCAGTGATTTATCAGAAAAAAAGTGGGAGGGGGCCCGTGGGAACAGTGAGGGATGAATGAAACAGGTGTAGAGGGACAGGGAGCCGCCTCATTGGTCGGCGCTCCGAGTGGTGGGGGAAACCCTATAAGATACCAGCGTCGGAAGTGGGGGACCATTCTGCCTTCAGCTCTCGTTGCTTACAGTGTTCGTTCATCTATCACTATGAAAGTGGCTAACGTTTGTGGTTCGTCAGGAGTGTCCGGTGGCCGTGTCGCTAGGCCGCGGCGTGATATTGAGAACGAGGAAGTTCAGATGTATCTCTCCAAGCTCAAGGAGTTGGTTCCCTTCATGCCAAAGAACAGAAAACTCACCAAGTTAGAAGTGATCCAGTATGTGATTGACTACATCTGTGATCTTCAAGAGGCCCTGGAGACTACTCCCGTTGTTCAGATTTCCACCAGGTCGCCGAACAGGCAACCTCTGGGAGTCCTTGCCCCAAACACCATTGTACCTCCGACCTCTTGCTCCACGCAGGAAGCCTCAACCGTAAGTTGAATTTTCTATGTATTGATATATCA
This sequence comes from Halyomorpha halys, assembly GCF_000696795.3. Lineage (NCBI taxonomy): Eukaryota > Metazoa > Arthropoda > Insecta > Hemiptera > Pentatomidae > Halyomorpha > Halyomorpha halys. The sequence goes on along the minus strand of NW_027112940.1, from coordinate 57,600 downwards.
AAATAGTCATAACAAATTTCGGTTAGGCATTCACATTTCTCTAACAACCAAGTCATAACCTCTAGATTATTGAAATGATCTTTAGATTTTCAACCTCTAACTTTACTCATTTCACGGCTGTATTTCAGTTGCCATAATCGTTAACCTCCTGCTAAACTTGAAATTTTAATAAATTGTAAAATACATGATGTAATTCGTAAATTTCGGCTTAGAACATCATAAATTTAACTTTTAATGAATATTGTATCATTAACTCAGCCTATCAAAAGTATTACCGCTTTAGCTGATTAACATGCAAAGGATTGATATTTCCAAAATGCAGACGACCTTAGCCCCGAGAGACCGAGGCCGTTTTGACATTTGTTTCAAGGCACAGCTGTTAGCGTTGAATATCTTTGGCTCCAAAAAAAATAGTGCTTTTTGTATCTCGATTAACCTTCACCACTTTTGCAGTTTTATTTGTTTATTATTATTTGCTCATTTTTACTTTTTGGAGTGGATTGAACCGCCTTTTATTTTGATCAGTTTGAATAAGTTACTTTTCATAAAATCGGTCCCGGTCAGTGTAGACTTGTTATACTCTCGGTCCTGCAAGGCGTGCAAAATATTGTACCGTTAGTTGGAAATTAGAAAGTTTCCCCAGTTAGACTTTCACCTGTTGGGAAACTCGGGGAAAACGATTTCCCAAGCCTTAAACCGCGAGGATTACCACACTGCGGCTAAGGACTGTGGCAACTGAAATAGCTTTTGAAATAGTTACTCACCCCAGTGTTATTTGTTTTCTTTCACGTTTGGCAATACTTTAGTTAATAGTATTTTATAATATATTTTTGTACATGTTTATATTGGAAGACAGTCGAATTATATGTTCCGTTTTTTCTTTCAGACTCCTGTACACTTACTAGAAAAAGTGACAACGCCATCAGACATCAGGCCTGTGTCAGTCTGAGGATTGGTTCGAAATCTAAGAAGATTCCTGTAAATTACTTCGTCAGATCTCTTCGTGTCGGATTTGGAGGAGCACGTCGACATTCCAGCTGATAATCTCCTTAAAATCGATCGTCGTTTTTATATGTGTATATTCAGAATTTATTGTCTGTGATGTTATGTAGATTTATATATATTTCTTTTCGTTTTGTTTTTATTTTTTAATTTCTTCAAATTTTTTTTTGTTTCGTTTCCGCGATTTAAGGTCAAACAAATGATGACTTTTTAAAAAGTATATATATATTGTACAAAGCACTTAAATATGTATAAATGTCTATAGGTATATATAAATATATATTTGTAAATTATATATTGACCATATAATATATAATATTATTTTTTAGTTATTTTATCTATTGTCAAGCTTACCATTGATTGAAAGACATTTTTTTTTATGTTAAATTTTGTTAATGTACATAGATACATTGGTATTTCATTAATTATTGTTTGAAAAAGTTACTAAATCAAAAGATGAAAAGAGAAAAGAACTGGTACTTGCACCTTTCTGATAAATAAAACTGTAATGCTTGCAAATCAAATCTTGTTTCTTTATTTAGAAAACTTACATCCTCATTTCAACATATGAACACTTAAACAATTTACATTTATCAACCAATCATAAAGTTAAGTATGGGAGTTCTGTATGCTTTAAATAATATAGTACCTGCATACAGAGCTATTTTAAAGTTTATGTTATTGTTACACTAGAATGAAAAATGACTTGTTGCAGTTGCTTTCAAACTAAATGAAAATTCAACCCCACTACACACTGCATATTTCATATGTATCAATTACAAAGAATATACAAAATTTTAATTAACATTTAAAATGAATAATACTCTTATATATGTACCTCAAAGGTAAATGGCACCACTAGACACTACATGGATTGACCACAAATTTTATTAAAAGCAGTTTAAACAGATGTTTCCCATTCATTAAAAATCTTCTAAATTCAGAAGCATGTAACTCCCCCTACAATTAAGGAAGGAAACACTCGCTTTAGTGTAAAGCAAAGACAATTAGCAAGAAATGGACAGTGCCCAATGTTGCCAAAGGTAAAGACAAATTAAGTGTGAAAGTAACAATACTATAAGTAAAGTTACTTGAAATGAATCTGATGAGGATTTGACTCTACATATAGACCAAACATAAACAAGGCCATTTTATAAACAAGATATTTGTTTATACATTTGAATACAATAATAATTAGGTAAACTAACTTGAAAAAATAATAATAAAAACTTTATTCAATTCTTGATGACATAGTATTTCAAAACATAATGATGACATTTTATTTTCATACATGTATAATTAAGACATTTCTTTAAACTTTTTCACTTCAAAATTCAGCATTTGCTACAATTAAGAGTAATACATTTTTTAAAAAAAATGCTTCTAACGACACTGCATTAAAAAATAAAAGTAAATAATTTGAATCTGAATAAAAATTTCATCTTATCTTGAACTAATGCTAATTTAGTTTACATTAATTTAACAAATTTCCAAGCAATATTTTATTATTAAGTAGAAAATATTGCTTTATTAGTCCTACTTTAGTTCTTAACTATTTATAACTTTTTTTCTATTATCACTTAAACTACGAAATTTAAGTTCATATTTTCAAAATAAGTTTTATATTGACTATTTCAGATAGAGGAACTATTGTATGACTACCTACACTAATTATTAGACGTTTAATTAATTTTTAGTTAGAGAGCCAAGCCTAATTAAATTATTATTATATTTTAAACGTAAAAAAAGGATTTTTTTTATCACTGGAAATTAAAATTAATTATTATGTCACTATTGTTTTTCTTTAGAATTCCATTAAACTGAAACTTTTGATATTAGCACGTACACTCTGAATCGTATTTAACTATATTTTCCTCCTCATGTTTTTATCTCGTCGTGACTAATTTTGTTTTATTTAGTGGTGATATATTTTTAGCCTTGCTTACTTCCTGCAACTCGTCAGAATCCTTCTCATATGAACAAGTGTTCAAAAGAGTGTTATGTGTCTCTAGTTTTGGAAAGTAAATATATCTTTATATATGGATATAAATAATATATAAATCTGTAGGTATATTATAAAAATACCATTTCATATCATATAGGACTATGAAAATGACACTACATCACATATCCCTATGTCCTATGTTTATGAGTGTACTTATTGTTTTGTTTTTTTAAACTATGTAACTACCATCACCATTGTTCTAGGAGACACCTATTCATCTATATTATAGGATAAAGTAAATAAAGTTGAATACAAATTTTTAATAATACTAAATGTCTGAAAAATGGACATAGTGTGAGTTCCAGTTATTTACCATTTTGAAATATTTGTATAGAAGTTACATTCTATTTAATTAAATAAATCGTATTCCTAAGTTAAAAATTGTGTTAAATTTTTCTTTTATGAATTTTATTGATTTGATTGATCCACTCGCTGAATTTGTCAGCTTCACCAGTTGCAATATGTTTCTTTCATTCATTCATTGAAAACAAATACTATCAAAATGGGCTAATTTGCATCGGATTATGGAATATTTTTTTACATCCTGAATTTCTAACCTAATTACAAGAATTAGAAAATTCTGAAATTTATTGATGTGGTTCCTTAGAGTATAACTTAAAGAAAAAGCCGCTGGCCAATACTGCGCTAATATAGACCTATTTTATGTTACTTTTTATTATTTTAATGATGATTAATTATTTTAATGAAGAAGTATAAAAAAGTGTATGGGTACGTAAGGAGACTTTACACAACTTTGTAAAATTCATTTCAGACAAATGGATATCAATTGTAAGTGCAGCTTGAAGCTTTAATTGTCTAATAAATTATCCACTAAAAATATATAAATGTAAAAAGAATATAAAAAAAAAAAAATTTTTTTGTTGAAATTTTTATGAAAAATACTAATTTTTTTTTTCAACTTCATACCTATTTTTTCTTGAAACGTGGAGTAAAATAATAATAAAAATAGTAATTCTGGACAAAAATAAATCTAAATTATGTACACATTTTTAACACTAGATTTTATTTAACAGGAAATTACTATTCCTTTGTAAGGATGTTGACAATTTAAAAAAATCAGAGAATAAAAAATAATTAGAACTAGAAATGAGGATTAATGTATGCTAGAGTAAAGTTTCACCAATTTCTGATACCATTTTGTCCGCAATCACATTTTCGGAAATGAGATTTGAGATAGAAATTAGTAATCAAAACTGATACTAGCTTCTTGATTACAGGAATAGCTTGTACAACTTCATGTATAATTAATTATAAAGTTGTACAAATTATTTCTTACCTCTATACTTCGAGAAGAAGCAATCTAGCGTTGAAAGTTTGAGGTTTGTTATATAATAGAGAATAACAAGAGGAGAATTAAAGATAATAGAAAACTTACGATTATTTTTCATCTGAATTTCGTTGTCAGAATTAGAAAAAAACTTTCTCTTCTAGCTTTATCTTTCGCTGCTACACTTTGTAACGCGAAACATGTTATCATACTGAAGCAATGTTTCCCCTTAAGGGTCAAAGTAATCCTCTTCAATGATATCGTCAGTTACAGTTTAACGTGTTGATTTGTTGCAATAAATATTAATCATATCAATAATCACTACTACTAAAGGAATCGATGTCTTCAATTTCGACCGAAACAAAGAGTTCGATGAGGTCTGTAGAAGTTTTGAAAAGCAATATTTAGTGTTCCATTTCAGTCAAAAATAATTTCCCTTTGATTTTAGAAGTGAACATCTTCGAACGAAGAACTATTAAGTTTTAAATTTCAGTATGAAAATAAAAGTGGATCTCTCCACTAGGCTCCTCAGTAATGGTAATTGGTTAGAAAAAGGCTTTTAAGACTTAAATTGATTTACGAGTTTTAGCGGGCCTTTTGTTAAGTGTGATTTAAAAACGTGTTTAAGTGACCCCTCATTCCCCCAAACTAGCGAACCGTTTACAATGGGACATTGGGGTGTGCAACTCCTAGTTCAAAGCAAACAAAGAGTTTCGAAAAAAAATTCTTAAGGGTGTAGGTGGAAGATTTTGTCTCACAAAAAAAAATCTGTTCCATAACGATAATATCAGTAAATTAAAATACATTTTTAATGAGGTGTAGATAGTTGACCGTAGATTAATGATTGGAGAAGTTTGTCGGGGAGTGCGGTCAGCAAAGAACAACATAAATAAACAAAACCATATTCATTTCTTTTATGCCGACGTTTCGACCTGAGTTTCAGGTCTTCATCAGGGCTATAGAACAAAAGAGATAACAACAACATTTAGAGCAACATACAATTGAAAAGGAATAGTATACAAATAAATTTAGAATTATACAAAATATTGAATTAAATCATAAATGATAAAAGATTGATAACTGATAATTGATTAGTACAAAATTTTAATTGATTGATAATCGCATAGTTATTTATTTTATGCCGACGATTATCAATCAATTAAAATTTTGTACTATTCAATTATCAGTTATCAATCTTTTATCATTTATGATTTAATTCAATATTTTGTATAATTCTAAATTTATTTGTATACCATTCCTTTTCAATTGTATGTTGTTGTTATCTCTTTTGTTCTATAGCCCTGATGAAGATCTGAACCCAGGTCGAAACGTCGGCATAAAATAAATAAATATGGTTTTGTTTATTTATGTTGTTCTTTGCTGACCGCACCCCCCGACAAACTTCTCCAATCATTAAAATACATTTTAATTACCATCTATACCTCCAATCTTAATAGTCCAGGAGACAATGCAAATAACCGTTATGCTGTTTCATTTCATTTGAAACATCTGTGTTCTGGAAATAAAGTCAATAATAACCTGCCAAAATAAAAAATTGTGTTCAGGAAAAGTTTTGAAAAAATTACTATTATTTTAAAAATCAGAAATTACGATTTATTTTTCGTTGGAAATATTCAATTTTTAGCTGGACTATATAACAGGGACAGTATATGTCCTTCAAAATTAAATATTGAGCTATTTCAGTTAAACACCACCAAAAGTTCATATTATGCTAGAAAAAACTAATAGTTATCCTCGAGGGAGTAGCATTTTCTAAAATATTTACCAAAATGTTGATTTTTGGGTATAAAAACGTCGTTTTTTCGCATAGAGCAAAGGATATAAAAAAACCTAATATTTGAAAAACAATTTCTTCGAAATTATTGAACGTAAAGAGTTCTATTATGACAATAATTTTAGTAAATTTACCTCCTAATTGTTTATATATATTTTTCCTGCAGTTGGTAGTATTAAAGAAATTCAGCACTGAATGCAAATTAAAAAAAAAATGTTAGGTTTTTTTTTCTACAATAAAATAAACTTTCGTTGTGTGGCGTAAAATAATTCAATGCTTACATTTCAAGGATATTTACCTTAATTCTGGTATAGTCAAAGTAAAAATTGAATTATTTTCTGATTAAAAATTGTCTGCATTTCCTGTAAAAAAATAAAATTGTCAATTAATCATTTAATTATCAAAAATTGGCCTCCATGTTTAATTTAAGCGCCTCAGAGCTGGTTGAGATATTTTTCTTTAGATCTTTTATGAACATAATTGTTTTAAATAATCTTTCAAATAAGCAACTTTTTTCAATGAATTTGGTTTCCTTTTGGAATTGTAAAACCGAAACTCTTTAATTGATTGACTTTTTATATATTTTCTGTAACAACTAAATTCGAAGAATATAGTTTACCCTATGAAATAGATTGTGATAGTCCGGGTGGCAGTCAATAAAGGTATCAAAATAGTAAAAGAAAACTATTTATTGTTAACCAACGTTTCAACCCACTTTGCAGGGCTTTGTCAGGGATAAATGAAAACAAGATACAAACGTTGTAAGAATTGAGAGAAAATTAAAATAAATATACAGAGAAAATATGTAAAAAATACAATGTAACAAATAAAGTACCGCCTTGTTTCTACTAAACATATATTTCATTTTATTCTTGTTTATCACCCAAAGAGATCAACATTATTTTAAATTTTTGGTTACTTATTAATGTTGAATAATTGTTTTACACTTGGTGTTTATTCAACATATATATGGAAATGAAGCTGTACTTTGTGACACCATACCTCTCATACAGGCTATAATTGTTCATAAGACGTCTTGGTTGTTCAATTTAAAATTAACTTTAATTTAATAACACTTATCGCTCGTTATCTTATCACGTCCTCATAAAAAAATTCACAAGTGCATGTGTACCAAGCGTACTCAGTCTTCTTTGATTCCTGATTCGAGACAACGAGCAACAAATAGTGAGAGGAGATAGGTTCGTGTTATTATTGTCTATTGGTTATTTAAATTTATCTTAAAAGGAGAAATGTAAGCGAAATAAATAAAATTGAACTGTCTTGACTGCTAAAGAGTCTGCCTAATGGAGGAGGTACTCCGACGGCCTCCCACTCGGCATTTACCGCCGTCATAAAGTTCCTAAACCGAAACCACTTTTGGAAAAGTAAGTGGAAGCACTATTTGTTCCTTTTTGTAGGGAACAGAGAGCTGTCCCACCGACCGTCAGAGCTCCTCAGATCGGCCCACAGTTCCTGATAGCCCCCGATGACATCCTATCGAAAGGAGACGATCTGGCCAAATAGAGACCTCTGTGGGCAGACATTACCGTAATTATTTGGAGACATCCCACAGCAGCTATAGGTTGAGGCCACGCACATGGTCCTTATTCCAGTTTTAAACATTGGCAGAATTTGCTCCTTTTCTTTTTTTCTTTTTTTTGAAAAAAAAAAAAAAAAAAAAAAGAGGGAATAACCTATAAATTAATTATAAACAACTTTATTTTGGTTGTTTGTTTTATTATTGAGATCCATTTTTTATTATTAAATTCCAATCACAAAGACTAAGGAAAAAAACATTCAACCATATTAAGCACATCTTTTCTAATATAAAATTACATAGCGAAGAGGGAAACACTATTCAAAAAACAATTCCGCCCATCTCCATGGGGTTGCTATAATGACCCTACTAAAATTAGTTGGGACAATTGCTTATTATTTTTATGTTACATAGACATAGACATTAAATATTAAAATACATAATAGTAGTACATTAGTTTTTTTTCTTATTGTTTTAGTTTTTAGTATTTTTCATTTCCTATATTTTCATTATTTATTTTT
>NW_027112940.1:34085-49383 GCF_000696795.3 Halyomorpha halys | reverse complement strand
TTTAAAATAATAAATAGTAAAAATTCTAAATATATATATACATATATGAATCCTATTAGCCAAAATAAAATACTCGATATACATGCTTAAACAATTAAAAAGTTATAAAACAGATTACAGTTTTATGCTATATCTATATATATATTCCACATTTTAGTAACGTTTCAGCTTGCGTCATATTTTTCGTATCAGTCTTTTGTGTCAGTTGTTGATTTAAAACCCGCGAGTAAAATGAGCTCAGTTAATGAACAACAGGGAGTATGGAAAATTTTAAATAAACAACCACAAATAATTCCAGTAATCGTATGTTAGGAATGTGAAATAGGTTGTAAAATAAAAATGTTCTACTGTGGTTAGTTCAAAAGATCATTTTATAAAAGGATTATTTTGGAATTAATCATTTTAAATATTAATTAGTAATACAATCATATCGAAATAAAAAGATATATTTTCATTACTAAAAAAATAAACATAGTTATTTGTTGCTGAAGTTGATATTGCTTAATTGAGCAATAGTGTGGTTTTCAATATGCTTATATTTTATATACCTTTCATTTTTTTCTTAAATAATAAATGTTATAGAGGGTAAAATGGTACCTCATGAAATGTGTTCTGTCATTCAAATATTAATCTGTATCAGTTTTAATTTTTTTTTTCTTCAAGATTGTGAATAAGTTAAAATAAGGTTAGTATAACCGAGTAACATCTGTCAGAGTTTTTTTTTTCAAAAGTTTGCTTTATTCAATAATATTCTCTTTTCCTTTTCTTTTTGTTTATCTTATATGGCATAAGTAATGTCTCCTATTTCGTTTTTGGCTTTCAAATGATTAGTTTCAGAGAACTGATGTAAAAAAAAAATAAATAAATAAGAAATACATCCAGGCTGACCTTTCAAAAGCGAAAGCATTGTCATTTTGTTGTTTTTATTCCATTCCTCCTGTTTGGATTCCTGGAGCTCACGTTTCTTCCGGCTATCCGATCCTATAATTTGTCGTTGAAAATTTTAATTTATTTTCTTTTGAAATTGTTATCTAATCGCTTTTTAAGTGGCCTTGTTATAAATAAGAAGGGCGGATCTCACTAAATACCATTATTGACTCCTGCCAATCACAACAAAAGATTTCTCAATGCGAAAATTAAGTGCATCAAGTGGTTTGTATTAAATATTGATTTAACTGTTTATGTTCGAAAAATGTAAATGCCAAAATGATACATCCTTATCATTTATCACAATTTATGTAAAAAAATTTATTATTAAAATCATTTTTCACTTGATATTTTTTTTTTCAGAATGAATCATGAACAGTAACATATTTCCATGAATTCGTCTGGACTCGACCTGGGAAGTTGGCACGGAAGAGCTAGGAGAGACAGTCATTTCTCTCCTTAATAATTTAGAAATCCGAAAATTAGAAATTTAAGATTTGAAAACCGACTTTGAACTGCCAAAATTATGATAAAACGTTTACTCAAAAGATTTGATTTAAAACTACAAAGTGCTCTGAAGTTAAGAGGTATAATGTTAAAACGATAAAAAAACATTTTTGTCAAATGTCAAACTGATAAATGAAAAGTTTAAATCCCAAAAAATTTGGTAAATAAAAAAAAAATCATAATATAGTTGAAAAAATCTGGTCACTATTATTCGGAAATTTAAAATATCCAAAAAAAAAAATAAAAAAAAAAAAAAATGTTGCCGAACTACTTGCTACTGGCATTTTAAACTAATCTTATTTTTGATATTTCTATATATGAAAACATGAGATATTTTTTAGTACAATTTGTGCAGAAGGTAACTAAAATTGAACTAATACTTTGATTTAAACATATTGTATGGGTACTTTAGTAAAAAAAATTTGCATTAATATTTTTATTTTACAAATATTTATTTTTTTAAAGAAATAAGGTGGTTATTTGTTTTATTATTCTAATAACTGTATAACAAGGGCTCTTAGATAATTAAATCGAGCTTTCTTAGGATAACAAGGGCGGAGGAATACACAAATTTAATTTTAAATTATTTTTTAATTAATGTCTTTGTGAAGAGCTGAATAAGATGTCTGCTTCGTAATTTTTGTATTTTTTACCCCCAAGAATTTATATCTAATCTCTCTTAATTTTAAAATAAAGTTTAAAAAAGACTCCGTGGAAATACAATACGACAATTCTAAAAATCATAATTTTGAAATCAGTGTACGCAATGACAAGAAAATCAAGTAGAATATCAAGTTATTTTTATGCACTTTCTCTGCTGGATAAAATAATAAAGGAAATAAAATTGATTACTCACGGTTATGTACTTGATTTGGCCAAATAATCATTTAAATGGATTTAAAATTATTTTTTTTTAAATATTCTTTATATCTAATTGAAGTCCAACAAACCTAAGGGCCTATTTCGCCATATTCGTACTCAATCAAAGGCTCAAATCTATTGCAAATATTTCCAAACAACTCCTACAAAACACCTATTCGTTCAAACCACTATTCGTTCAAAATATACAACAATATGAGTATGAAATAATAATGAATTTTATAATTCAGTATAAATTATGTTAATAATCTGTACCTCCCGCCAATCACAACAGAAAGTTTCTGAATCTGAAAAGAAAGTTCATCAGGTGTTTCGTAACATGTTAGATTATTCGCAAAACTAGTTTTTGTCACCTGTCTTCTCTCCAGTGACTTCCCTCTTATTAAGATGTCACACTTCATAATACATGAATATTACGGAGTAAATAGGCGATGTCATAATTTTTATAAATATTTGATAAATTAGTGTGTAAAATAGATACACGAAAGAACTATACTCCTACAAGGTTAATCATGCAAAAAATAGTCCTTTACATGTTAAAATTGGGTTGGAAAAATACTTACACGGAAGAATAGGCCTCTGTCTATTCGTGAGCGTGGAAAAGAGGCTATGTCGACAAATTAATGAGCTCTCAAACGTAAGGACTGAGCAAATAATAATGATAATTGTTTGAAAACTTACTCATTTATAAAGAAAACAAAAAAAAACCTGAATTTCTTAGGAGCCATTGTCTTTCAATTCCTAATAAACAGAAAGATTCTGAACTCGTGATAGGAGTACGAACCTATCGCCAGCTGCCATAAGTTCCAGTTTAGATTACACAGGTGGAGCGAGATTCCTATTAACCTCAACGTAAACCAGAGCTCCAAGGGCGTGGTCAACTACCCTCTTTTTGGCTTCATTTTCCATTTAAAGGAGAGTATATCCTGTACTTACCTAAAAAGTATGTTCTAATTTTGAACTTTTCGTAATTTTCATATTATGCTATTAAAGTATGTAGTACCAAACCTAAACGCGCATATTTCTATTTGGAAATTTATTTCTAATGAATAATTTAATTTTCACTCCTCCAAATTAACCCCTGAAAAATATTCTCAGAATGGGTGGATCGACTTACATAACTAGGGTCAACTTAATACGGTATTTTTGAACGATTTTTGTATTTGGAAATACCTTCTTTTTTATTATGAGTTAGTAGGAAAGTATAATAAAATCAAGTATATATTACTGATTCAGTTCATTACTTGAAAATAAATAATATATTTTTTTAAAAATCTAGAATAAAGTGAAATAAAGCCATCTTCCTTTGTCGAGTTATTCTTTCCTGTAAACAGGCTGTTTTCAAAGACATGTAGATTAGCTCGGGCAAAGGCCTTGAGGAGATTAGATAGTTGGAACTAGGGAAAACAATTCCTTTTTCTTCTTAATAACGACTACTGTTCATTGAGTTCAGGAAAAACTGACAAAGACTCATAGCAATTAGCTAATTAAGTTAATAAAGTAACGAATTAGAATTTCTATATTTTTCCACCTATATGAACCTTAAACGGTGCATTACAGCGAAAGTTATAGTATAACATACTAATGAGTATTAAATTTTGAGCCAAATGAGTATCAAAGCTTAATTATTTGGTCAAGTAGTCATAAACCGTAAAACGTCGTTTACCTTTTTTTTAAGTGATACCCAAAACTAAGATATAAAATTATAAGGAAGGGACTACCCAGGATCCAAACTGGAGGAGGGAGGGGCAAGCGATAGACATTGAGACATTTCAGGACGGAAAAAGCGAATGAAACCAAATTTTATGAACAATATATATTAGTATAGCAGTGTTTTATGAGTTATCATAATAAATTGCTTACAAAAAATTTAATTTTTATTAAATGAATTTTTTCTTTGAGGAAACTTTTTTTCTCCCTGCTCGTCGCTGGATTATATGTTTACAAGTCTACAAACTACACAGAAATCTGGTAGTCCTTAAACGATTGTTAAGTTTGATTCGGTTACGAATTGCGAAATTTTAGGTAATTTTCCCCAGTTTAATTTTTATTAAACTAAACTGAGCGAGTAAGTTTTAATTAAAGAATTTTAAATTATGCCACAATTTAATAATTTGTTCAAGTGAATGGCCGAAATCCATCTACTCCGGTTTTTTGGGATCCAATACCTGGTATGAAGTGCAATGAATTATATGCAACCAGAGTGTTTTATAACCCAATCACTTAACGGAACCCCTAAGGTTTTTATAATACTAAGATTTTGTAATTTGCATTCACTGTTTAGGAATTATGGGTGATTAAAAAATTCTAAATTTTTTTAATTATTTGCTTTATCAAACTAATTAGTTGCTAAGAATTTTAAAACCACCAGATATGAATTTTCATTTTATGCGTTGACTCATAATTTCAGTTTTCTGCAAAATTATACCTGCTTATCAACATTATTAAATTATGGTACTCATTTGATACGGAAATAAAGGCCCTTGCCAATACTTTTTTGCATTGGTTTTTAGAAATTATGGGTGAAAAAAACCTATACCTGTTTCAAATACTGTATTTTTGTATGGGGCTCTTGTACTGTTAGCTTACATTAGACAGCATCTATACATCATTTCATTATTGGCCTCATATCTACACAATCCTTACTTTATAATAGGATTATAATTTTAATTATATTTCTATTACCAGAATCATCCAAGCTGTATGTCTGAATAGAAGCTATCCTCAAGACCTTCAAATATTATTGACTGTTATTAGAGTCATTACCAACTCCTCAAGTCACTGATTATAAAACTGACTCAGCACATTTGCTTAAATTATTTATGCGGTTTTATTTTTTCATTCACGTTGACCTTGCGAAATAATTGTTTATCGCTCCATGTTTCATCATAACAAATGTATTGCAAAATCACTTTATAGTAAAAACGCTTAAAATAACGTTAAAACAAAAATACAGGTTTGGTATTTGCTAATAGACAATGCAAAATAAAATACATGAAACTGATATGAATACTAAATTGAAGAAACTAAAATAATAAATCCAATAAAGAAACTCAATTAAATTACTTTGAAATCACCATTAAAATTAACTAAAAAGTAATAAATAAAAAAATAATAATTTATTAAATATGAAATAAACAAATATTAGTTTCTTTTTGTTTTATTTGACATTTCATTTTTTTTAGTATATATTTGGATCTTCCTCTCGTTACGCACATATAATATTACTAACATATAATATAATATAAGTATAATAAAATGCAACCTACTACATGTAATATTATAAAACATTAATAATTTTTTAATATGAAAATGTTTTTTTAAAAACATACTGATGTATTTTTATGGTTTTACATCTCTTTATTCTATTTTAATTGTGTCATATTCTCCCATGTAATTTCACTGAGTTTATAACTCTCTTATCTTATGTTATTCTCGTATCTTGTTTTCTTAGCCTCAAGCAGACACGCCAGAATGTAAGAATATAAAGAAAAGAGTAACATTTCGAAAACATTAGCTAACAAATATTTGCTATTACATATAAAATATTAAAATTAAGAGATAGGAATGTAAAATTGATATTTTTAATTTCGTACACAAATTTGGATCAAAAAGGATTTTAAGATTGAAAAATGTTTTTAAATTTATTAATTGATATTTAGGATTATATGTAGTAAATTTGATGTCAGATCATAATGGTAAGATACTGACATGTAGAGAAGCATTAGAAGCACAATATTTTTGCATTGCAAGGTCTCGAGGCCATCTTCTTTTCAGGCACATCGGAGGATTGTCAGGAATATAAAAGGAAGCAAGGTTAGCAACTAGTGGATTTGCATGGTTAGGGAGTTTAGGATTTGGGCTAGGTTGGTTACATATGGAACATAAAGGTCTTTATGGATGATTTCAAATGAAATTTAAATAAAATATAGTGCCTTATATAAAGTTTATAATTTTTTTTCTTAAAGCATTCTTGTAAAATGTGAATGAAATGTAAATAATAAATTCAAGTTTTTCTATTTGATTAATAGAACTTAAATTTGCCTAATATAACTTTATTTAACGGTAAATACACACTACTAAAAAGTTTTTTTTTTTGTTTTTTATTTATTTAATGTAATTTACAACTGTACAAAATAATACAATAGGTAAATATGTTGTATGTTTCATATACACTTGAAAATTTTGGGAAGGAACCACCCATTGGTGGTACTTCAAACATTAATTTAAATTAGAAGATCCCGTAGCCATCTTCTTTTAAGACGCCTCGGAGGATTATCAGGAATTGTCAAGGATGAAAGATTAAGAATTAATGGGTTAGGATGGTTAAGGAGTTTGGAATGAAAAGACGCATATCTGTTTTGGGTCAAATCTGCAACCAATGGGATAAGGTCTTTGTGAATGAGTTTATTTGTAACGTGATAAGGAGCATCAAGGATTTTACGTAGGATTTTGGATTGTAAGGATTGGATGCGGGAAGAATTTGATGGTTTGGTGGAGCCTCAGAGCTCAATACCATATGTCCAAATTGGTCTGATTATCATACTTTATACTAATTTTTTGTAGTGAATGGGAAGTTTAAAGCGTGTGTCAACTACTAAAAATTAAGTGAGAAATCTAAAATATGAAATTTCCGCTAACGTAGTACAAGTATTTTTGTGAGGAATTTTATGCTATTAAAATCAAGTTATAATATTGCTCAAAAGGAGCAAATTGTGTAATCTTATTCAATATATTATTCAGTAAAACACGATACTACTACTGAATAAAGAATGTAATAATTTGGAAATTCAGTCTCTACTTATGATTTTTTATTTTTATTTGGCCTCTACGGAGAGATTTTGGTTTCCCTAGATCTCCTGTAGATCGCGGCACTTACCGAGCCTTACAGAACTAATGGCCAAGATATGAATAATTGATCTGGTATTATAAATCATTCTACTGAATATTAATTGCTAGTTTGATGCCATTGTTATCCAATTTGTTGTTTCTCATTAATAAAATTCTATAAAGAATTACCTCAATTGTGCTAATTTGTCCAATAACATCAAAACCCACTATTTCTTGCAATATAAAAGTATTGTGAACGTTCTATTCATGAAACAATTTTCTGTCCAGGTTTGGCTTAGTTATCTTATATCATCTAACACAAGATGTATATTATGAACTTTTTTTTGTGTTGTTCAAGTTTCTCTGTCAAAAATCGTGCATTTATACCATTAATAATATACCTGAATATGAATAAAATTATAAATTTTTATTATGATAAGTACGTACCGAATTGAATATTCACAAAAAAATAAGTACATGGCGAAAGAAAAGCGTGCACGAGCTTTATTTTTAACAAAATTTATCTTGTAACTAGTAATCGATTTTATAACGAGATTTGAAATCAAAGATCCGTGTTATTATAGGATGTTGTATTTTATTTATTTATTACCTCTCCTCAACGCCTGAGGCTGATTGCACCCAGCATATCATGGTTAGTCAGTCTTGATGATAATCAGTTAGTCATCTATCATTATCAGAGTCCGCCACAGTAATGGATATCTTATCTTGCGCCTTAGGTCACATCCAATCCTTCAAGGATTAATTCTTTACTTCCATTTATGTAAATAGTTATTTACATTTTTTTTATTGCGTATAAACAAAACATTTCATTATTTATAATCTTAAAACATTTTTGAGACTGGTTAATATTGTTTAAATAAATAAAATGTTATCCATTTAAGTCTCAAAACATTTTTTATTCCTTTATAAGTTCGACGTTTCGGCCATCCTCAAGGACAATCTTTATACAATTTTAGAACCTCATCATTTAAAAAATAACTTAATGCCCAGGTGATTTATATCAGTCCACAAATTACCCTAATTAGTCAATTATTCACATTAAATTAAAAATTAATTTTTTTTTATCACTGTCAACCTTTTTGTTTCTTGTAATTTTTAATTTAATGTGAACAATTGACTAATTAGGGTAATTGTGGACTCAATAGCCTGGGCAGAATAGTCTGCATAAAGTTGTTGTTTAAGTGATTTGGTTCTAAAAATGTATTAAGATTGTCCCGAATTGGACGAAACGTAATAAAGGAACTTATAAATGAATAAAAAATGTTGTGAGACTAAAATGGATAAAATTTTATTTATTTATACAATAATATTTCAATATGAATCCAGAAAAAACAGGCATATATATTTATGTAGTTTTATTAGAATTAGAAATAGAATTAGAAAACATTTATAAACTCAGCATTGACTTCATTTCTTGGATAATGTTAGAAATTCTTGGTTTTGATTTGTACTGAACCTATGTACACTCACAAATCAAACAAATGTTTGAGGAACATAGTGTAAAATTAAATTAAACCTAAGTGGGTGAGGCAGAATTTACACACAACTGTTGAGGTGTAGTCTTTTGGACACCTAATATTTTCATATTCGTTACCTTAAATACGAAACATCATAAAAATAAAAAATTGTTATGATTTGTTTCCTACTGACGTTCGGCGTTTACAATAATATTGATCACTCCTCAAATCCAATGTCGCTATAAACCATTGAAAAGAAGAACTTCTTTAGTTGTGCTGAACTTCCTGCCCGTACTAAACCTTTTTAGATTTTATGCGTTTAAAAGAGATAAAAAGTAATTTCAAATACAGAAAAATTCTTCAGACGTTTTATTTTATATCTCCGGTTATAGTTTGTTTATATTGGTCCGATTGATGTAGTTTGCAGGACCCTTTTGGTTCTTGTCATATTTTATACTCATTTATTGCGATTACAAATATTTTTATCTATTCTTTACATAAGAACAAATCAATTGGTATTTAAGAACCTTTAATTAGAGTCAGAGCAAAGATGGCATACGATAACATAAAATGACATGACAATTATTCTAAAATTAAATTTTTTTAAGCTCATTCTAGAGCGCATTTGCATGAACGCTATGATATGCATCTGATGCTTTTTGACATAGTTCCACCAAAACACGTTTCGTTGTAATCTTCTATTTTACGTCCGTACCCAACAGACGTTTTACCCTTTTAGCTGTCTTGTTAAAACTGATAGTACCGTTTCCGGAATATAACAGCACTGTTATAAGATCCAGAACTGTAATGACAAGGAGATGTGTCACATAGCTATTAAATTATCACTTAATAATATTACTTGAAATTTAAGTATTGCTTTGAAGCCTATTAAAATGAGACGCAGTTCGAATGTTAAGAGGTAATGAGCTGCAAGAAACTGGAGCCTCCTCCGTGAAGAATTAATTTCCCTCCCTGAAATGGTCTGGTGGCCAACCATTGTCGAAAGCAATTTCTTTCTTACAGTTTGCGGTTTCCTAGCTACGGTAATGCACGCTCTATCGCTACGCGTAATTTCTTGGTCAATGTTCTCCTTTTGTCTGAACTAATGGTTTCCGGTTTAATAACACTTTGCAACACGTTAAAAATTTTAGAAAGACGTTTAACAACATTAATATGATCTTGAAAGTATTTTTTATACTGAATTGTAATCCGGGTTAAATTTTTTGCACCGTATAAGGTTTTTATCCAGATCATTTTAGCTTCTGAGCAAAAATCGCATATTTTAAATATTATTTTATTCTATTATGTTTTGTAACCAAGTATAAACATAAACACCCACCTGGGGATCAGATCTATATGCCCATTAAAAAAAAAAGCTAATGTTATTATTTCATTCATTTTCTTTACTGATTTCGCCCTTTAGTTCTTTCTGACGTAGGTTGAAATTTCTCTTCCTTGATTGTTTTCCCTCCTCAGTACCACTTCTTCTTGGCATAAAACATTAGCCAACCATTATGTCTGCATTGCACCTTGGTTTATCTTTTCCATGTCCTTGCAGACCAGGCCTATGATAAGTACCTGTAAAGTTAGAGTTTATGAAAATTTATTTACTTAAGTTTTTGGGAGGTAATTATTAAAAATTTCAGGTTTGTGATCACCAATTTTTCCCGGATATATTAAAAAAAAAATTAATTAATTTGTTGGTTTTTCTCTCAAAGCTGTTTTTTTTAGCATTACCAACCTATACTTGGATATACGTTTTATAAATTAGACAATAGCTAATAATAGTATAAATTAAGTGAATTAATTGAGAACATTTTTGGCCAGAGCATAATTTAGGAGCATTGTCTAATGGAGTCCATTGAGGGCTAAAAAGGGATCTCGGAGGGTAGTTATGGAGAATTATGAAAATTTTCTCATTTGTAGCATGAATGTTTTCTGGACGTTTATAAAAAAAAAAATAAAAAATGCCAAAATAATATTTTTTTCTATTTTTAAAAATATTTTGGTGAAAAAATTAAGGTCAGGAAGTTGACATTCGTAATTGGCATCTTAAAAAACATACATGAACGAATTTTCAGGAATTTTTCAAAACCAGATCCCTTTCATTCAAGATTCCATTCCTCATTACAATGAACTATAGAACCTTGACGAAGCCTCGAACGAAAACTAAAACAATTTTTATTTAGCATTTTTACTTTTTTTTTCTGGGAAAACAACTGGGGATCACAACCTTAAAATTCTTAGTCAGCTACCCCCCCCCCACAAAAAAGAAAAAACCAAATAAATGAGCAAATTTTCAGAACTTTGCCAATACTTTCCACCCAGAGTTCTTTCTGGTCAGTAGTTGGCTGGACAATAGATTTTTGGGTGGAAACATTCGGCAAGGCTGGTTAATTTTTGTTAACAGTGTTATTCCGGCTTTTAATTTTTTTTCATAGTATCGCATCCCTATTCTCTGTGCTGTTTGCCGGCGAAACATCAACAGAAATAGGATGTTGTACAGAGATAAGGAGTTATTCACTGTAAGTAACCAATCGTATGGCCGAAGGATTAGTGGAATACTCCATATCCTTGTTATTTTTTTCCTTATAGCCTCATACATTAATAATATAACTTACTTATACTAACTTAATATTATACTTATTAAACCACTTACTTTAAGAATAATATACCACATTATTAATTAAAATTTTGAGGAAAGTCGAATATCGTATTTATTTTATTTTATCCTCAATTATCTATGATTGCGTAATCTTTTAAAAATTTGTTTAATATATTCCCTTTATTTCTACTATCCTGTTATTTATGTCATTTCGACTTTACGGTAATCAGTTCGTATTTTTAATATTAAATTCTGTACCACTACAACCCATGAAAGATGAGGATTTCAGTACATAGTAAGTACTATTTCTTGAACAATGGTTGTGCAAGGAGGTGATTTCTTCATGATCACACTTCAAATTTTTCCCCATTTAAGGATTTCCACTTTATAGAGGCTAGGTGTGCCCCAGGAAGGCTCCCGAACCTATAGGGTACTCATGGCAACAGTAACAGTATAAATAATTTTCTGTCACGATTTTTAGTATAACCATAAACAATTGTTTGCTTTTTTGCAACCATAAAGAATTTTACCTATTTTTTGACATCTATTTGTTATCTTACTTTATATTGGTCCGAGTCCACTATATTTATTATTTTTTTGAAAGCTATTTAACATCTTTCCATCCCCACTATTGTTAAATTATATTTAGTCAAATACTCACAAAGATAAACAATAGTATTATCTATTTATTCAACACAATTTATAATATCAGATTTAGACCTAACCTTATAATGCCATAAGGCAATCCAAGGTATCCCTAACACCCAGGTATACATATAGCATATCTCCTACAGTACGTACCAAATACCCACTAACATCATTACAGGAGGGTATGAAAAAAAAAATATCAGATTTAGAATTTACTTCTTTTTTAAGTTATGTGGATTGGTTCTAAATAATCTGATTTTATTATCTGTTTAATTTAAAATTTCTACCTTAATAAAAGAATTATGACTATCTCAACGTTTGCTTGATTAAGCAAACGCTAATGACCTTAATATTTTTAGGATTCGGAACAATATTTTTTTTAAACTTTTTTACTTAATTGCTTAAGTTTTAATATGTTTCCTCTACATGATATGATTTTTACATTTCATGCAGTCAATTTTGTATGAAAATAGTTTTTATTGTTATTATCTATTCAATCTTTCATATCGCTGTCCCAACTAACTACTCAAATAAAGAGTTATTTTGAGATATTCATGTAACCTTAGCAAAAGGGTAAGATCTATACAATAATATAATAGAATCAGAGTAAAACATATTTCCTAAAATCTAAGTAAAAAAAAAAAAAAAAACTAGCTATTACAGTTGTTGACCATTATTGCTAAAATTACCTGCGTATCTCAAAATAACCTTTTTTTTTTTTTTTTTAGATGTTACTGTTGATCTGATACACCGATATTTGTGATGCATTTACTATTTATTAGATATTTATTATTACTATATAAACTATATTTACCATTTTAATGATTAGTTGAGCCCTCTTTTAGTTTAATTTATTTTGTCAGATGATGTTAATCTTATTTTAATGTCTCATGTATTGTTGATGGCGGAGTCGATAATGGACAAAGTTTGAAGAGTTTTATCCTTGAAATAAAATGATGACATAATAGAAATAGTATAATAAACTAAATAAATAAAAAAAAACAATAATAAATAACAAAATGAAACAATGTAATGTAATAATCATGCTTTCTTATTTAATAAAATAAAATATTCTCATTTAGATAATAGACTAAATGTTTTTAAAAATTTAAATAGTTTCTGATATGGCTGATGCCTTAGGTATGTTTAATTTATTACCGGAACAAAGGTAACTAGTGAATGTATTCCGCAAACATATGCATGATCGAAATATGGGTGTGGCAGTGGTGGCATGATTGTAGTGAAGTATTTAAATTAATCCTTAATTTGATGTTTACACAGGTGTTCCTGACGAACAGTTGTATTTACTCATCGCTGACACGCGATATTTATACACAACCATTTGTTTATATATTATTTAAACAGAATATCATATTGTTTATTTGTTTGTTTAATTTATTTAGTGCGCATAAGTTAATTACGCCTAATGTGTAATACATTTGAAAATACAAATACCGAATTATTCAAATTGTTTGAATAATTAATATTATTTCGACTTATTTATTTTTTCAATTACCATTTAATGAAGAATAGTTTATTATTGAATGATTGTGTTCACTGCTCCATCATAATATTTCATTAATTATGAGTGACTTAAAACTAATAAGTATATCTAGTTATAATTTTTTTTTTAAATAAATGTGATTTCAACTTTCATTTTTATTTCATTCTCAAAATTTTTTATGAGGTTATCAAGATAACAAATGTGAAGAAAAATATAAAAATATTTCACCTTTACTATCAACGTTGGATCCGATATCATAACTTCAAGGCAAACATTTTAGTACTTGGATTATCTATTCAAGCATTTTTTTTTCTTTTCAAGGACCCAAAAAGGGCATGTTTCCCGGCGCCAAACCATTCAGCCCCTATATTTAGAACAAGTCCTTCGCGGACTGTCTATAATAAAGTTCATATCCTATAACATACATTCGCCAGACGTCCGGAAGTCTATACAGAAGGTTTCTGTTTCAGACAAAAAACGATCGCGATTCTACAGGCTATAATGTTTTGTGTTTGTTAGCCGGCGTCGAAGATGAACACAAATAATAGAGAGAGTTCTGGCTTGTGGAAGTGCCCATTGAGGATGTTTTGACATCTTTGGATCCTTTTTCTAGAAATAGTTTACATCCAAACAATCTGCAACATTCTCTAAACTCTAAGCCATGAGCAATTGCTTTTTTAGGCATCATAAGATACAACATGAAAGGAAACGAACAGTATCGTGTTTTTATTTCCTCTTAGGCTAAACATATTTGATATTATTTAAATTTTTTTTTTATTAATTTATTTATTGTTATTTACAACTGTATACATATATACACATCAAGTAAATTTGCAGTAAGTGATATTATGACATGATACAAACATGTGGAGAATTTACCCATTGATAGAACTCCAAAAACATTTCTAAAAGAGAAGATCTCGAGGCCATCTTCTTTTCAGACGCCTAGGAGGATTATTTGGTAGTGAAGGAGAAGCCAGGTTAGAAACGAGTTGGTTTGGGTGGTTGGGAAGTTTATTGTTATATATAGGATTGGTATCTGGTTCTGGTTCTGGCCAAATCGGGAACATAGGGGACGGACATTGAGGTCCTGATGGATGATTTGATTTGTGACAAAGTAAAGAGCATTAAGGATTTTACGAAGGATTTTGGATTGTAAGGATTGGATTCGAGAGGAATTAGATGGTTTAGTGGATTCCCTTAGCTCAACTCCGTATGTCCAAATAGGCCTTATAACTGTCATGTAGATCAGTCGTTTGTAATGGATTGGAAGTTTGGACCGCTTGTCCAGTAAATGTTGTAATAGTCGGAATCAACGAGCAGTTTCCTGACTTTTCAGTCTTGTATGAGGATTCCATGTCAGTCGTTTGTCCAGATTTAGTCCTAAGTAACGGATCTGTTCAACAGGAATAAGTGGGGTATTATTAAAAGATACCGTGGGGCAAGACGAAGGTTTACGACGAAGGGTAAATGTGATTTGGTGGGATATATTGGAATTTATTTTAATTCTCCAGTTTTGGCACCATTCTTCAAGGGTGGTTATGTGGGATTGGGATACAATTATTTAAATATAATATATCAATAAACGATATCTGGTGTCTGCTAACACGCGACTTACATTAACGCCAGGACTTGAACAAAACCATCTAATGTATCTTTGCTTGGTCTAATATAATTTTCTTATTTAATTTAGTTTATTAAAAATTTTAATTACATCTCAAATAGTTATCTCTGTTATAGGTATAATACATCTGTAATAAGTATGATATGTCGGAGTGATGTATCTTTTTCCATTTATTTTAAGAATTAAACATAATTTTATGGAAACCAGCCCAAAATAATATAAAAATACAATACAATTATGTATGAAAAATATAAATATGCCGTACCTTGATAATACTGGTCCGGTATAAATTATAT
>NW_027112940.1:11936-34035 GCF_000696795.3 Halyomorpha halys | reverse complement strand
TATATTTTTATCTTCTAAGGAACTGAATTATTTTTCAATTTAATTGATATTGATAAATTGATGAAATTTATACTTTTTGAGTAATGGGCTTGCAAAATAGAACTTTTGGTCTGTTTTTCATCAAATATATTTTTTATAGGTAATAATTAATAATGCACATGTTCAAACCTGCTCAATGTCTGTTCACTAAGTTGGCTTCTTCACAGGCCCAAAAAACTGAAGTGTTTAAAGATGTCAAAGCTTGATTTATATTTTATGTATTATAACCGGTTAAATTTGATTGGAATAAAGCCAAATTGTTTAGAATAATGACAAATTGTAGTATTGTAACCACAGAGCTTAAAGATGATTGGAAAAAAAATTGTTGAGGTTTTACTCAACTTATATCTAATGATCATTGTAGTTGGTTTGAGAAAAATTTGTAAGTCTTTGGGAGATAACTGCGCAAGTTGAGAGGAAATATCGATTAAGAAATCAACTTTTGGATGCCGAATATCAACGTTAAAAACATTCATTCTTCATGAACATGAACTTTATGAATTAATTAATAGCTGTTGTTCATTTTTTCACCTTGACAATTTAAAAAAAAAAAATGTTTTCATCACAATTTCTGTATTGAACTAACTAATTCTATAAGAATTCATATTCTATCAGAAGAGTTATATTTCAGCAAATGAGGCAGAAACTATTTAGTTTGAGTGGGTAATTTTTATGATAGGTGTTTTTGTTTTTTAAGTTAAGATACAATTATTTACTAACGTAATAATTATGTAGTTCAAAAATACTTGAGAAATTTTATAATAAATTTTCCTTACGAACGATGCAGAAAACAAAAGAATTTGAAGGATGTCTTATTGTTACCAGTGTGGCCTGTTACAACTATCACAAGCTAAATAGACTTTTGGTCAGTTTTTAAGCTTTGCAAAATACTTACAAGGTGATACTCTGTTCTAACGTGTTGGCAATAATGATTTGAGCAATTTCTTCAAGGAAGGAAAATGAAGATAATATAATTCCTGAATCTTATATAACAATTATAATTAACATTCCTGAATTATCATGGAAGAAGGAATAATGCAAATTACTCTCTAACTAAGGAACAAATTAAATACCAGCGGTGGTAAATAAAGTCAAATACTTACTTATTTTAGAAAGTCAATATCTGCTTTCACGTATAATAAAAACTCCTTCATCACATAGGCTGTTACAGGATTAAGTTTCTAAACTGAAAATATGAAAGGAAATGTTTATTTGCACGCTTGACGAGAGAAAAACGCATCTCGAAGCATCGGTGTGCGGAGTGCCTTATGATTTTTCTGGATGATGGTTTGGAAACGATGATGGTAATCAGATACAATATTCAGGGCTTTGAATGGATTCTTTTATTCCGTACTTTATTGTGTTTTGTAAATGGTAAGGAGTATATGGTGTACCTTTCAAATGGAAATTAGCACAAGGTACTACTGGATATAATACACCGAGCGTGCGTTAATTTGCATAAGAACAGGAGAAAATTACGAAGCTGTCTTGAGTCAAAGACTTTGCTATAAGAGCAATTAGTCGCTTGTTGTCTGCAATTGTTGTTGGATATAGCAAAAGTTTCATTACAAACTGAGAGCTAAAAGTATTGTCTTTCCTACTACACATTTAAATTTTGTTATCTATTTCGCTTTATTTAAAAAAAAATATATATATCCATATAGACCATTCATATGACCGGCAAGGTGTAAAATATTAAATATTATTATATATATATTATTGTTATTGCATTCATAAATTAATAATACTGAGGTAGTAGTATTATAGTAAAGTGCATGACGATAAGTATTAAAAACGAGAGTAGTCACATTTACTTATTGTATTTTTTAAAATAAAAAAGTAAGTCGTAATTGTAACAAAAAAAAAAATAAATAAATAAATTTATCACCTTTGGAGGAGGGAGGAATGGTGCCTTATCATTTGCAATCTCCTTCTGTATCTCCTAGTGGTCACATATTATTAAAATGACTAAAACCAATTAAAAACCAGCGAGGAGTACTTTCCAGATTTCCTTAAGTTATTTAAGAATAGTTACTGTCTTTACCTTTATATTCTTCAGACTTATATGTAACTGCCCATCGAACCGCAGCCTTTGGTAGATCTTTCCTCATCTGTTCCTGTTCCATATGGAATTCTATTCCCTCCGTTATATGTAGTTCTAATACCCTTCCAATCTTCAAATCCCGTATCTTCGACAACCTTCTGTCCACCCAATTCCGGAAGAATAATAATTAAAAGCTTCAAATAAGGTTTATATATTTTCTGTATTTAATGTTTTCGTTTATTCTTGTAAATTTATATATTAGCATAAATTGTATCTTTTCATTTATTATTATTAGTTTAATTGTATTTGATATTTTATCATTTTTCTTTCTTTGTATTTATTATCAGAATTGTTAGTCATCTTATGTTTTATGATATGACATAAGCTTTTATTTTATCATTTATCTTATTTTAAATATTCTGTTAATTATTGTTTTTCATTTTTATCTTTTCAAATTCATTATTTTATTTTATTCTATGACGTTTTATAATTTCATTTTGTATTTTACTCTAAGGCTCTAAAGCCTGATTTTAACGCCTGTAAAAAAGATAAATCTTAAATAATATATTAGAAATGAGTCCTTCGTGATCCATTATTGAGAGGTAAGAAGGCCGGTTATTCGGTGGCTAGACAATTTCGTAACTTGCAGGTGTCCAGGTTACATAACGCCGTCCAATCGCTTAGCCTCCTCCCTGTCACGTAAACAATGGCTTACGTCATATTTTCTGACAAAAAATTGTGAAAGATGTAATGCTTGGTGAATATCATAGTCAAGAAAACATTGTAAAATCAGACAGCAGTGTCTTTACTTTTCGGAGGGAATAAACTGACTTTTGTTGAATAATGGGTTCTGTAAATCAGTAGTGGATCCTTTTGACTCCTTGACTCCGTGAGGTTCGATGTAATTTTTTTAACTGAATCCACCAGGCCACAAAATATTTGAAGTGTTGAGACCCAAACACATAAGTGAGCAAACCACATTTCATTACAAACCATATTTTATTCTATCTCTAGTCCTATGAAGGTAGAAAACTGAATTTACTACCAAAATTCCTCTTGCTAGCAAGGGGAAAATTGAAAAAATATATAAGCCATGCACATACTAAACTGTTCAACATGTTTAACAAATATGATAATAGGGGTATTCATGATATCGTGTTAAATGTAAAATGTTTTACCATGTTAAATGTTATAAGTATTGCATTGTGAGCAGCCCTATTTAAAGTCATGCTAAATGATAAATGTATAAGAGCTCCTAGCGGATTTTCTGAGCAACTTGTTTAGTAACCCTTACTTCCAAAACTTTATGTTATTGTTTACTTCTAAGTTTTGATTACAGTAATTTATTATTACATGCCCAAATTAAGTGAAAAGTAGAAATGTAAAAGTTTGGCTACTGCTTATATTTTTTAAAAAGTCCAAAACACAAGAAAAAAGAAATAAAAAACAAACACAAACTACGAGTAAGTAACCTAACACGACAACAAATAAAACGGTGACAAGCTCAGCTGGTCTGTTTCGTGACGTCATTCTCCATTTAACAGACTCTCAACCATATTACATGTCATATCGTTTTAACTTGGTAAAAGAAAGAAATATTTCTCCATTTAACATAAGTTTTTCCATTTAACATGTTAAACTAAATATCATGAATACCTCTAATATCAAACAGCTTCCAGAATAGTGATTCGTAGAGAGAAAACGTTAAGTTTCACTGTAACCGAGATAAGATTTGGATCCTCACAATAAAAAATATTTAATTCTCAATATACATGAATATTTAAAATATATTTCGCTTGCCTCACATGTACATTTCAAATGCTAATTGCCTTTCCCTCATTTACCCAAACCGAATTTGGGATACCATAATATCGTTATTATTTTATATTAATTATTTTGTGTCAAATTAAATTAAATCTGTACCACTACAACCCATGAAGGGTCAGGGGTACAGTACTTTGCAAGTACTATAAGTAGTATTGTTACTAGACCAACGGTTGTGCAAGGAGGTGATTCGGTCAGAATCACGCTCGAACGCTAGATTTTTACCCAATTAAGGGTAACCACTTTATGAGGCTGGTTGGACCTCGAAGGGCTCCCGAACCCACTGGGCTGACTCAAAGGCTATAGGTAACAGATAATGATTATCTGCCACAGCCGAATTCGAACCCGGATGACACATATTGTGTCAATAAAATATAAAATAAACTAGTTGGTCCGTGAGAATAATTCACATGGTTTATTGGTCAGTCACCAAACAAAGTAGTATCAGCCTCATTGTACAACATTCAATAACCAGATATGTATTTTTATTTTAAATTAACCAAAAAAAACTCTCCTTCAAAGCTAAAGTGAAGCCAAAAAGACGAGGCCTTCGAAAGGAAGGTTTACTTTGAGCCTAATAGAAACATACACCATTGTAATCTAAAGTGATACAGAAGACAGTCAGTGATCGGGTCGTACCCTTCCTCTCGCCTTCTTGGATTCACTTTTTCGGCCAGCTTACCCCTTCCATATTAGGAATGTTCCCGAGAAGTCAGTTAGTATGCATAGGCAAACATCAACTTCGCTAAATAAGGGAATATATAAGGGATCGCCTTATATTAAATGTAAAAAAAAAAAAAAAAAAAAAGATAAAACAAATAAATGAACTAAAAAGCAATAAGTTTGAAACAGATAAATGGGCTAAAAACAAATAAATAAATAATTATAAGTAAAATCTATAACAGATATAACATACGCATTATTTTAGAAAAACACCTACTCTTCTCAGTATAGGACACAGTTATAACAACCACTATCATTTTTATTTTATTATCATTTTTTTTTTCAGTTATTCCCTGTTAGGATCCGTTCCCATGAAGGGTATGCTGGATGAACAAGGGCGATATTTCCTGGATGTAGGCATAGACACCTGTGTTACAGCCTTAAAGGATATACAAGTGCAGGTGGTCAGCTCAGGATGTGTTCTACATAGTCACCAACATTCCATCTTTGTCCCTCTTCCCTCCATCTCTTAGAAAACACGTTTAATAATCAAAGTTCATCAATATGAATTTCCAATCGACTTTCTCTCCTTTTGTCGCGATACCGATATGTAATAAAATAATTAATTCAGCGATTAATTATTTATAAGCGAGAAGTGGATTAATAAATATTACATCACAGTTAACCGATTTGAAACATTACTGATTTTTTTATATGATAACCAGTATACTTGTATTATTTACATATTTATTTAGATCTTGTCATGCATGTATTAAAGAATCATTGTCGGCAGTTGTTAGCTTTCACAAAAACCAAGCTCAGATTTAGATTCGCCTCCATATAAAAAAACAATTAAAAAAAAATGTACAATTAATTTGGTCAAACCTGTTTTTTTTTTTTTCAAAAGAATATTTTTCACTGATTCACATGTACTAAAATTTTAGGATGTGTCAAAGAATAATGGTACATTTTTTAACTTCAGCAGCAATACCTTTTCGGTAGCAAATACTACAATCTTGTTTTCTCACCTTTTTCTGTTTTAGATTTTGCTCTCCTTTAATTGGATCACAAACTCTTCAATCCCATATCACAGCCCTCGAAGAATGGTGTCGTAATTGGAGTATTAAATAAATTCCAACAAATTCCATCAAATTACCTTTACCCTACGTCGTAAACCTACTGACTGCCCTACAGTATACTTCAATAATGTAGCCCTTACCCCTGTTGAACAGATCCGCTAACTTGGACGACATATGGACAAACGACTAACCTGGAATCCTCACAGAAGACTGAAAAGACAGGAAACTGCACGTCGATTTCGACTATTACAGCACTTACTAGACAAACGGTCCAAACTTTCAATTCATTGCAAAAGACTGATTTACATGACAATTACAAGGCCTATCTGAACATACGGCGTTGAGCTTTGGGGCTCCACTAAACCTTCGAATCCCTCTCGTACCCAATCCTTACAATCCAAAATCCTTCGTAAAATCCTAAATGCTCTCTACTTTGTCGCAAATAAAATCATCCACTAAGACCTTAATGTTCCATTTGTAACCGATCTATTCCGAACCAGATATCAATCCTTCCATTACAAACTCCCAAACCACTCAAACTCATTAGTTTCTAATCTTGCTTCCTCTTTTATTCCGAACAATCCTCCGAGGCGTCTGAAAAGAAGATGGCCTCGAGATCTTATATTGTAAAAATGTTTTTAAAGTGCTATCATTGGGTAGTTTCTCTATATGCTTGTACCATTATGATTTCCTCAAATTTACTTTATGTATTTATGTACAGTTGTAAATATCAATAAATAAATTTAAAAAAAAAAGAAAAAGATTTTGCTCTGAAAATAAATTTTATATCACATTTGAAAGTTGTTCTTTTCCAATATTCTTATTTATTTTTCTTCATATTACATTTATTGCTGTATATACTTGCAATCTACACTCTGTCTTCTCCCAATAAATTTCTCTGTTCGGCAACAAAAACTGCAATATTGTTTTTTCATCTTTTTCTGTATAAGATTTTGCTCTGAAAATAAATTTTATTTTATTACAAATAATCATCAAATAATCAAAAACTTTCAAAAAAGTTCTTCTTTTCCAATATTCTTATTTATTTTTCTTCATACTACTATTATTTCTGCATATACTTGCAATCCACATTTTGTCTTCTCGTAATAAATTTCTTTTTTCGGTAGCAAAAACCGCAATCTTGTTTTTCTCCTCATTTTTTTCTGTATAAGATTTTGCTCTGAAACTAAATTTTATATAATTATTTTAAAGTTGTTTTTTTCCAATATTCATATTTATTTTTCTTTAATATATTACGTGTACTATTATTGCTGTACATACTTCTAATCTATGTTTTGTCTTCTCGCAATAAATTTCTCTTTTATTTTTTGTTCCAATACTTTGTTCTTTTGTTATTGCTAATAGCCTAGAAAAAGACGATGAATGGAGGGGCATTGACTTTTTCAATATTTTATTTTTTGAACTTTCCTTTAACTATGTTTTGAAAAGGTAGAAAAATCACTTAGTTTAGTTAGAAAAAAAGAGAGTTATTAAAAAAAAAAAAATCGTGTTTCTTAGCTTCCCTTGCTCTATTAAACAATCTAATCCTAGAACGTGATTGGAGAAATTTTCAAAAATTGTTAATTTCGTTTTTATGATTTACTACTGTCGGTCATATTAATTTATATACTCCAACCTACCAAATAAAGATAAGAAAAGGATCTCGGTGGAAAGTTTTGGAGAAGATCTAAAAATTTGCATATTTATGTTCTATTTGGGTGTTGGTAGCGAATTTCAAATCCTTGCATTTTTTTCTAGAGGCATAAAAAATTCTTTTTATTTCCATTCAGCTTGAAAACCATGTAAGTATTCTTTAAATCAATTTTTATATGAATGTTTTACTATACTATAACTTCAAGAATAAAAAAAATACCTGCAATTTCGGTTCTAATTTTTTTTTTGTGTGGACATTTCGTCTTGCAGCCAATGTGGGTCGGAAAAAGGCATCGAATGTTTTAGAAAAGTTTAAAACATTGTTCTTTTCTGTTTTGTTTTAAAAAATAAATGAATAAATTTTCGGCGCTACTCTAAAATTTCAGCTGAGTCCTCTTTCTTATACTCATTTCAATAGATCCCAACAGTGGATGCACCATACTGATGCCCAGAATGAAAAAAATACAAAAATAGAGTTCAATGTATGGAATTTAGACTTGTTTAAATAAGTGTAAATTGATGTTACTAACACGCGTGAATTTCAATCCGACTTATTGAAAAATTGCATTTTTCATTTTTTTGGTTTTGTTTTTATCTAGTATAAATATAAATTTAAAATGAAACTCCATATATCAATATTTAAATTCTTTACTAACTAGGGTAAAATCGTTAAACTATTTACCTGGAATTGTGGAATAATTTAAGCATTCCTTGGAGAAAACGGTTTCCTTATTTTAATCACCCTCAGGAAAGGGTTATTTATTCCTAATTATTTGAGATTGAGGGGTGGCGATTAATGTCCGTTATTGACCTGAAACTTCTTTTTTAATTGCTGATTAATGAATTGTGATAACGATTTTGCTTTTCCTTCCAACCCGATGAAACGGTTGTTTAAACCTCGAGGTAAGAGTATCTTAGCGATATCTAAGGTCGTGAGGATTCTGATGAATTAAACCTAGTTTATCAACTACGTTAAAACGTTGAGAAGTAGGCTATATGCGACTGGATCAAGTTTAGCTAAAATATTATGAACACTTAATAGAGATTTTGAAATACTTTAATTAAAAAAGCACATATTTACTAACACATTTCATGAATTAATATATATATATTATGAATATGAGCTATTTTACAGGTATATAAATCAATTAAAAAGGAAACGGTTTTTGATTACGTTTTATGATTTCTAGGTTAATTACTTATTTATATTACGGTAGCACAATAGAACGATAGAATATACACAATACTAGTGAAAACAGTGGCTATACAATTTTCAGCAAATCACTCCATAATATTTTTCTGCTGTTTTGGGGTCTGGTACCTCTAGCTCACTTGTATTAAGTCATTGCTACTTATTTAAAGTGTGAAGGTTGGCAGATTTAAGTAGTATACTTTTAACACTTAGACCTGGGTTTGGGTCCGGCTATAGCAGAGAATTCATCGCCTCTTTTAACAGCTTTGGATTGACTCTGAATTCAGCAGCCCATCTAAAGCATGCCCAAACTCATTAAAATGAGTACCTGGACCTTAATTTCACATGGAATAAAAAACCAAACGGTTGCACGTGGATCCACATCTTTGCAATAGTCCGGAAGCTAGAAATTTCATTTTACCCCATAAGAAGTAGAAGGTTTGACTTAGGGGTTTGGAAGATCTAATTGCGGCGTAAGAAAAATGTCTGGAAGATTCTCAGAGCGACATAGGTGCGTACCATTTTAAAAATTTAATTCCTCACAAACAGCATGCCGATTATTTACATGAAACTGTACTGCTACAGGGTGCTAAATATTAATAACATTATATCAAAATTTTGCAGGCTATTCTGTCTTCGTTCAATTCTTATTCAATAAACTATTAATATTCAATTTCACTTATTCTAAATTTATTCAGTGTAACCAATACATTGAGAAAGTGATAGATTATAATAGACAGTGCAGACTGAATAAAATTAGAATAATGAGGTGAATGATTAACCATGAAAGACCGGTAAGATAAACTAAGAGAGAAAAAATTAAATGAAATTAAAGTTTAAAGAGTAAAATACATAAAAACTGTGAAATAAAAAACTATGTGAACAAAAGATCAGAAATATATAGTTTGTTAGATAAATAAATGATGATGAAGATAAGAAATTGGAAATGAAAGGTGACTGTAGAAAAAGGTGCAGGCCTTTTCTTTTATCCTACGAACTAAGGTTAGGTTTTACAAACTTTAAATAACTTTCTTGGAAAATTTAAGGTATCAATTTTTTTCTGATACTAATAATTAAACATTTAATATGGTGGAATTTGTTTTTTCAGTTATATTCAATTTTGTTTTGTTTTTTATTGATTTCTTAGTAGTAACTTGAATCTACCATAGTGTAAGGCACTAGTTGCAATAAACATACCTTTAGAAACAATTTAAAATAAAACTCGGTATCATAAACTATTTAAAAATTACAATTTGGAAAAAAAATTATTTTTTTTTAATCATGACATTATTTTTTAGTTTCATAAAAATAAATCATAATTCTAAAGATTAAGTAGAGCACGGAACATTATTATAATAATGCTTCATATGATCAAAATAGTTACTTTATGGCTGATATTTTAGAATTAAGGTTTGTCTTGAATATTTTCCATTGGAGTCTTGAACAACACAGCTTTAGATTTAGTCGAGAGTTGAAGGAGAAGCCCGCAGGCTGCATTTAATTTTGACGTCCGGTATTAGTAGTTACGAAGATATCCGGTGAAAGCATTTGAAAGGTCCATTACTCAGCGACAGGCACAGAATGTCAAAGCTTCCACATTATAAGAAATTATTATCCAAAAATGTTACTAATATCGTAAACTAATTAGATTTTACAACAAATTATTATCTGGGTCCTGTTTCCAGTATAATAAAGTACAATAAAGTACAAACTAATACTATTAGTCTTGTAGATTTATTTTAATTGAATTACACAGTCTTGTACAATAGTAACTTGTACTTTAGTATTTTTTAACTCCTGTAATATCACTAATAGTCATCCCTATCGTGAAAAAACTAAGTATTAGTATTATTACCACACTAATTTCTTGAACTAACACAGTTGTACTATCTACTAATACTAGCCATTCATAAAAAGACAAAACAATTAAATTATCATTTTACTCACGTATGGGTCATTCTGAATGATAAAATTGACTGAACTGATTATGTCTGACTGATGTTACCATATTTCACTATGCTTATTTTTATACAGTATCTCATTCCTTGCATATTTATGTATTTTTATTCTTTGTTTTAATTAATTAATGTTTATTATTTTGGAATTAATTTGTTTATAGTATTAAAATGTGGTTATTTTAAATGAATACCTGCATATAATTTATCATGTATCTTTAATTATTATTTACACATATTTTTAAATTTATAATTAGGAATTGATTGTTAAAGTGCATTCATATATTTATTTAGCATATTCAATTATTTAGATATGCTATATATATATACATCAAGCTGTTAATAGCTTATTTTTATTTCAAAGTACTTTATGTTTTGCGTCTCTCTCTCTTTAATTACTATTATAACAGACACTTATAAGTGTGTGTCATAAAAATGTCATATATGATAGAATTCATGCATATTATTTACTTTAATGTTTCAAAATTAGCTCGTTTTTATCTATTTTCTTTTGTTTTTGTTTTTCATTTTATAATATTCATGATGTAAAATAGCATAAACATGTTGGAGAGTAAACTATACCTACAACATTTAAATAAATTCCTGTTGCATAGAGACAAAGAAGAAAAATAAAAAGTTTTGAGTTCTAGTTTTTTTTTAAATGTAGAAAGTAAGCGAGAAAAAAAGGGGGGGATTCTCCCTTGAACACTCTAAATCAAAAGATCCAGCCAAACAATAAATATTTTATTCGTAGAGAAAATTAATGAATAAGAAAGAAACTGCGACTAGATCGTGGCTCTGTTCTGTATTCCTTTGATTTGTAGTAAATTTGAAAATGAAAAATAAATAATAGTATTTAAAAAACCTTCTAACTAAAAATAACAAAAAATGAGACTGTCTGAGGTAATGAACCTGAATTAATAGTAAAAATTAAAACTGTGCACTAACAAAAAAAATATATATATATATATATATATCACCTATTTTGCTGTTAAATTGATCATAAACTTGTTGCAAAGTGTTGGTCACAATCGAACCAAACTCCTGTACGCCCGGCAACATACATATATATACAGTCCTGCATATTTACACAATTGGATTAAAAAATTTCTCACAGACGCATGAGCAAGAAAACTGTAAAATATCGACTTGATGTTAAACAACCATTTTTTATGTTAATAATCGTTTATAAATCTTGTTCCAAAATTCATTAGGGCTTTTGAACTAGGGCAATAAAATGTTAACTATGCTTTAGATGATGTTATTTTTTTTAATGCAGTTTTATGATAATAATGTGATTTTAAAGATGGCAATTAGTAAACTTTTAGCATAATTACATAGGCATTAGTTGTTTATTTAAAAATTTACATCGTTGAGATGGATATCTCCAATACCATCCCTTATTTGGCTCATTGTGCCCTCTAGCTGTTTTTTTTTAACCTGCTGGTGCGTTCCAGCAATTTGTATTATTTTTTTTAAATTTGTTCGTTGTTTCTAACATACTTTCTAAACTTTATTAATGATTGAAAGATAAGTATAAATACAATGAAATGGTTAAGACTATTGTTATTGTACATAAGAAACACTCATGTAAGGAATAAAACAAAAGTTAAATTTTATATCGATCTATGTATGCTATGAATTTTCGAAATAATTTTTAAAAGAAGGAATTTTGAAATAAATATTGTTCACGTACATGTAGTACTTTTTTATATCTGTTTTCCTTAAATTATTAAATGGATTACTTAAATTGGAAACAGTAGTAAGTTAAGACGCAGACTTTATTAAAAGAAAAATTCTCTATTTAAACGATTCTCTACTTTTCTCCTCAGAACAATGGAATAGAAAAAGAGAAACTATTCCTCAAAGTGCAAAACAAGGTTGCTTAACACTTAATAGTCAATCATATTTTATCTTCGCAGTATCGAGTATGATTTAAATGATTGCATTAATAATTTCTTCTATGGTTTTATTTCCTTAGTAACTTGAAAAGCGCCACTCCTTGTTTCAGATTTCCACAAAGTGAAATCTTCTCATGACCTTGAAGAGTTATTAATTACCATTTTACCACGCAACGGTAATATTTTTGAATTATTGTCCCATTAACGTAAAGTCTATACCTCAAATAAAGTTTCGAAGAATTAGTCATTCCGATTAAGGTCATGAAAGCTGTCATTGTTTTGTTAATTTATTAACTAAAATGCTTTATTTTCCACCATAGAATTATCGAATTGCGTGATTACTGACCATAGAATAAGAGAACTTGTATATTTTATAAAACATTTTTCAACTAAATGGATATTACTTTATCGATCAGCTTATTTCATTGATTTTTTGTAGTTCAAATATTAATAGAGAATTAAATAAAACAAAACAGTTCAGAGATGGATACTCTTGCATGATTGCATTTTCACTTTTCTCTGTACCACCTTTGTCTCAACTGGCTTATTTCTTACTTTCACAATGATTTTAATACATGTTGCTCTTTTAACTGTCTTCAGCAACCATTCGGCTTTAGATAAAACAGTTCTTTGCTTAGGCCTGGTCATAGTAGATGTTAAAATCACATTTGGAACTTATATTGTATTAAAAGATATCCAAATGTACCTATTTGGGATCAAAGGTAAAAATAATAATGAAAGAAAAAAAAATAGGTACTTATTTTATATCTAGCGGATTGATCACACCATGTTTTGAAAACCATTTAAACCTCCATAGAGAAATTCTAAAATCTACTTTTTAAGAAAAAGAGTCAAAACGACCCTTAAGGTTATTAAATGGCACAGTTTTATTTTTTGTAACTCTACAATTTGATCTACAAAATAACGTTTTTGTATATATTTTTCCGATCCTTCAGCATTTATATAAAAAGCATTTTCACACAATACTTTATTATTAAGCAGTTTATGCTATATAGGCAACTTGGTTCCACGGTAATTATAAAAATAGTAGTATGTACGCAAGTTTTGACAGTTCTGCTGGGGCCAGCAACGAATAAATGATTTTCTCTGATAATTGCTTTTACTAGGAATGTAACGGGGTGAAGAAGGATTGATATCTAATACCACTATTTTAGGACGCGTATGCTGGTTTTTTATATTAGGATAAGTTTAGATTAGTAAGCACCGTCCGTATCCTAGGAGGTTAAGGCGCAGATATTAGCAACCTGAGAAATGCGGGCGGCGCCGGTTCGAATCCATTCTGGGGGTGGTGGGTCCACTTGACCCACTCGAAACATGACCCTTCACCATGGTTAGAATATGTAGGTCACCTCTAAATAACCTCCTTTATGTCAGAAATGACCAGGAAGAGGGGTCATAAAAAAAAATTGCTATGCACAGCAAAATTGCGTGACCGGTCCCTCATTAAGCAGTGGTTTAATAGATGATTAATTAATATCGAAATTTCTAATATTTAGGGAGTTTTTTTTATAAATAAACAATGTAGGTTTCAATGAAATCAAATGGTGATCTCAAATGTAAATGATAAATAAAAACCAACACCGGTATTTGGAAGTCAATTCCTATAAGTTTAATTGCTAACCTTAGGATATTGTTATTAAAAATATATAGATTTTAACCAACTAATCAATCTTAATTTAATAAAAAGAATAGCAATGGTTGTTCTTTTAGAAAGCAACCAATACGTGATCAGTCTTATGGAGTAATATTGGTTTTAAAGTATTGCATTAAATGAAGGAACAATTCTCGGAACAGAAAAATTAATACAGATACGGTCGCGGCAAGTCAGAGAGTTGAGGGTAGGAAAGTATTAGTCCAATTATAAAAGTTTGTATTTTTTTTTTTTTTTTTTTTAAGCTTTTTACTGTGGTTCGCTATTTTGGGTTTAATACTATTTGAATAATGATTATAAGAAGCTCGAAGGAATTATCTTGCAACAGTTATCTAGTTGTGACCGCATCTAACGTTTTGTAAATGTTGGATTAACTTCTAAGATTTATCTTAAAGGGTCAATGTCTTATTCTAAATCCCCCAAATAAATGTAGTTAATCTGTACTCAAAAGAAAATCATCTATAACTATTAGTTTATTGAACTGTATCTAAAGCTTTGAATAAGTCAAGTCAATCTGAAATGGTCAAGGTTAATACTGAAACTACATTGAATGAGGAATATGAAAATTTTCAATAGCAATCATAAAGGTAATCTATATTGCTATTTGGCCTGAGATAGTTCTAGATCACGAAGAGGCACTCGAAATAGCCGACAACAAAAGAAGCAGTAAGTTATGCAGAGGAGCATTTCCAATCCCGGCTGCAACTTTCTAATGTGTTCCCTACACAGGTGTGTGTACAGTCTGATCTTCTGCTAACTCGGACCTGCTTCGCGGCACCCACGCCCTCTCTGTCTCTTCCCTTATTTATGAGCTATTTTTTTTAATCATTTTTATTAAGAGAGCACTTTTCAAATAATGTATATTTATATAAATCCGCATATGGGTATTTTAATATTTTTAATGAAAATAGTAGGTAATGTAATTATTTTTTTTTAATAATTAATTTATTGTTATTTACAACTGTATAAAAATATATACAACAAGTAAATTTGCTGTAGGTGACATAGTTACATGCTACAAACATGTGGAGAATCTACCCATTGGTAGAACTCCAATAACTTTTCTAGAGGAGAAGATCTCGATCTCTTCTTTTCAGACGTCTAGGATTATTAGGTAATGAAAGAGAAGCCAGGTTAGAAATAAGTGGATTTTGGTGGTTGGAAAGTTTATCATGAAAGGAATGGTATCTGTTAATAATAACCGATTAATCCTATCCCAAAATCTTCAATCCCATATCACAGCCCTCGAAGAATAGTGTCGTAATTGGAGGATTAAGATAAATTGCAACAAATCCCATCGAATCACCTTGACCCTTCGCCTACTGACTGCCCTACAGTTTCATTTAATGATGTTACTCTTATACCTGTCGAACAGATCCGCTACCTTGAACTACATTTGGACAAACGATTAACCTGGAATCCTCACACAAGACTGAAAAGACAGGAAACTGCACGTCGATTACAGCACTTATAGACAAACGGTCTAAACTTCCAATTCATTACAAAAGACTGATCTACATGACTATAATAAGGCCAATCTGGACATATGGAGTTGAGCTTTGGGGCTCCACTAAACCTTCGAATTCCTCTCGTATTCAATTCTTACAATCCAAAATCCTTCGTAAAATCCTCAATGCCCCCTACTTTGTCACAAATAAAATCATACATAAAGACCTTAATGTTCCCTATGTATTTTTTATTTATCACTCTACCCTGCCTATTAGACAATACGGGTGTTCGCAGCAGTGGGTACAACTCATTGCTGCATATGACAATCATTACATAGCTGTGCACACAGCATGTTCTCTATCTAACCGATCTACCCCGAACCAGATATCACTCCTTCCATTATAAACTCTCCAACCACTCAAACCCCCTAGTTTCTAATCTTGCATCCTCTTTCATTCCTGACAATCCTCCGAGGCACCTGAAAAGAAGATGGCTACGAGACCAGCTAATGTAAAATGTCTTTAGAGTGCTACCAATGGGTAGTTTCTCTACACGCGTTTAACACTCCAATTTAACCTAGATCAGATTTACTAAATGTATTATAATGTATAGTTGTAAATAGCAATAAATAAATATTTAAAAAAAATATATTTACTTAATGATATGTAACTATTCATGAATCAGATTTCATGGTTTTTCTGGTTCTGGTCAAATCGACAACATATGAGACATTGAGGTCCTGATGGATGACTTGATTTTTGACAAAGTAAGGATCATTAAGGATTTTACGAAGGATTTTGGATTGTAAGGATTGGATTCGGGAGGAATTTAATGGTTTAGTGGAGCCCCAAAGCTCCACTCCGTATGTCCAGGTAGGCCTTATTGTAGTCATGCAGATCAATCTTTAGTAATGGATTGGCAATTTAGACCGTTTGTCTAGTAAATGTTGAATAGTCGGAATCGACAAGCATTTTATTGTCTTTTTAGAATTAAAATTTAAATTAATACTTAGAATATTGTTTAATTTTATTTTTTAACTTAACGTTTCAACTATATAAAAATATTATATGTTATTTATGGTTGATGACATGTGGTATTGCTATCCAAAATTATTATTCTAATCGATTTTGTACTGAAAGTGATCGTCATTATTACAGTAGTGATGTGATTCGTCATTCCTTACAGATTTTTTATTTTATTTTTTTTCATCGAGATCTGACTATATCTGAAATCCATGAAATTTATTCTCCAAACTGTCTTTTAACAAGTTTGATTTACTACATACTTATTGAAGGGTTTGTCTTTAGAACTGTCTGTCTCCTAACTTATTTACATTTATTGTTGTTTTTCTTAATGCTTAGATGTTAGTGGTTTATTTATTTATTTATTTTTTTTGCTATAAAGTATTCTCACAGAAGTAAATGGAAAATTGTTAAAAGAGCTTTTGATAAGATGAACGACGCAGTCCGAAAAGTCGATGTAAAACGAATTATCTAACTATGATGGGTTAGAACTGTGATTAACAAACAACGATTTTTTTATATAACTTAAAATTCGATTTGTCATTGAATAGAAAAATGGGAGTTACCAACTGTTTGCAGCAATCCCTTCAATAATCTTTCAATCAACACAATTTGCATTCAGTGGATTGGTACATTTTTGGAATAGAATACTTATACGAATATCTTGAGTTTGAGTTGGAAGTATACTCATGGCAGTAATGCTCGGTTATGTTGATAGTGTACCGTGGGTCAGAGGAAATACTTTATCTCGGAGGACATTGGTCATTACCCTCCTTGGCAAGGACGTTTGATAAGTCCAAACGATGGAGTGGGGAAAAGGAATTTTTTGGTAATTAAGGAAGTGTGGAATAATTATTATTACCATAATATGCTATTTTTGTTTCTGTAAAACAGTTTTGCTGCATTTATTTTCTATGTATTTTATTTGAGTATATTTACATTATTCCGTTACAATATAAATTGGTATATAATAATAACGTATACAATTATATTTCCAAACAATAAAAGGAAAAAAGTTGCTCATAAAGAACAACTGAGCAATAAGTATAAAATACTAAATTTAATTAGTTAAACAAAACATTGAAACGACTTGAATTGAATGTTATTGAAAGCAAAACTTGGCAATATTGTGCATACATTATTATAATGACGCCTCCATACACAACCGTTGCATATTTTGAAGAATATTTTAAAGTTCATCTTAGTTGATAGTAATCTCAGTGTTTCTATTTTCTCATTGGAAAAATCCTTAGTTTATTTTCCTATCCTTACTACTATATTATATGTAGTATAGTATATGATTAAAAAATTATATCTAGTATAATATAATGATTAAAAGATTAGAAAAAATTATTAATAAATATCAAAATTATACAAATATTTGTAATCAATTCTTGTTTTTTTCTTAATTTTGAAGCATACTATTTCATATTTTGAAGCATACAATTCGGGAGGGGTGAGGGGATACGATCAGCAAATAAACAAAAAATATTTATTCATACCGACGTTTCGAACTGAATTTCAGAACTTCAATGTCATTGGTCCTGTGTTATTCGAAGACCTGAAATTCAGGTCGAACCGTCGGCACAAATACATATTTTTTTCTTTATTTGTGTTTATATTCTAACCGCAAACCCCTCTCCCCCTCCCCCACCGGCCATCTTCACTCAAAAAAATAATGAATTGTTACAGTATTTTTTCTTAACAATTGTCTTAAGTGAAAATTTTTAAAACATTGTATACCAAAAAGGTGGTAATAATTGTACCAGTTTTATGTTATTTTCATTTCTACTATAACGGGTTCAGTTCTATTTTAAAACATGTGTACTATTAAACGTAACTGCTAAACAATCCATTCACTTCTTGTTAGCACTGTTCGATTGGATACTTACTACTAAGGATTTGAATTAACTTTACATCAGAGTAAAAACGCAGTAATTGGCATTCTCTTAGTAAAGATGTAGCAAGTGGTATATTGTTATTGCACATTGACTAAACAATAAAAAGTTACTACATTACTAATAAGTAAACAATTTGTTATGAATAAGTATAATGCATTTTAAGACATCCAAATTAAAAAAAAATATTGTATTTAGTTTTAATTAAATTTTGAAATAAAGAACAAGTTTTGCTGAT
The DNA here is from genome assembly GCF_000696795.3 of Halyomorpha halys. Classification (NCBI taxonomy): domain Eukaryota; kingdom Metazoa; phylum Arthropoda; class Insecta; order Hemiptera; family Pentatomidae; genus Halyomorpha; species Halyomorpha halys. The sequence goes on along the minus strand of NW_027112940.1, from coordinate 15,406 downwards.
TAAATTGTTGTAAATGATTTTTTTTTTTAAAGATACCACATTCTTACTGAGTAGGTAAATACAGAATTATATCTGTGAGGATTATGTTCCTGATAATCATGTGAATCTCAACTTTAAGAAAGCTGTGTCTATTTCTCTGCCTGTGTGTTACGTATGGACAACAAACACAAAAACACAGATGTGCTTTAAAACTATCCTTTCTATTATTTTTAGTTGCGGTATATAAATTGTACTGTATTTGGTGATTTTTTTCTCCTTTTTATCCACAAAATCATAAGCATTTTTTTTATTATCTAATAATCAAAACTAGCTAATTTTGATCAAATGATTGATTGCAGGGTATCACAGTGAATACCTATTTTAAAAATAAATTGTGTTGCTCTGTTTATTTAGCTTCATCACACATTTATGATTATCAGAGCTACTAGCAGGGAAGTGAATAAATGATTTCTTAATGTAATTTAAAGTTTTTATAAAAGCGGTAACTTTTTGCATTACAGATCAAATTGAGGAAGTTAACAGGATTACAAAATAAATGGATTAAATATAGAATAAATTAATTTAAACAAAATAAAAATAAACATATATATGTATATATAAATGTAAATAAAAACTGACAAATTTAAATGTATATATGTGTGTATATCTTAAAAATAGAGTATCATAAGTCTTGCATATAATGATATAATATAATGATATTTGTCTATAATTGCCAAACAACAAGCAAACGTAACTACACTGAATTTAATATGTTTTAAATGTTAGTATTATGTTATGTTATTAAATTGTTGGTGTTTAATAGAAAAGAAATTAAGACAAAAGAAAAACTTAATCGATAACAATGATGTTTAATGTATTTATTTCTTAAAAATTTTAATATTGAGATGATTATGATTCATTTGAGGATGGGCATTCATTTCATTCTTTATTCAATGTATTTTTATTTAATTTAAGTTCTTTACTTCCCACCAACCAATTAGCGCTTATCACTTCATTCCAAGAAGTTAATATTAGCTATTAATTGAGTATTGATACAACCAGAGGGAAAAATATGGAGATAAAATGTTGAGAAAAGGTTAAAAATATTCTTCTCCATTCAATATAATTATTGTGTTCAAGATTTATAGCTAAGCCATATTTAACTCATAATCAACATGAGTTTTAAATTTTATAAATAACAAATTAAAAAAAAATCAAAATACTATGTTTAAATGGAATTTAACATATTTGGATATTTTCTCCTACACCTATATCACCGAAATTGTCGATTTCGGTGCTAAGCAAATATTTTATTTTATCTGTATTTATTGCGACATCTAGTTATGTATTAGATTTTATCATCTTGTGGTTGTATCAATCAAAGTATATCAAATATCAAGTTGTAGAATAAGTCATAACTATATTATATTATCGTAATACCTTCTTATTGAAAGAGCTTGTCAGTTTTATTTCGTTTTTATGTGTGGATTTGATATTTGAGAGAAATAGTTAAATTGAATTCAAGGTGATTTCATTGAGAATGTCCTCCACGGCCGAAGACGCGGTCTGTTGAGTGCTGTGGTGTTTGGACCAAGGAACCATGAACGAAATTGAACACTTGAGTTCCTTAGTAACAGCAAACCCACAACTACTATATAACATGGTTCTTCATTATGTACTACTAAATTTGCTATCTTATAAAATATTAAGAATCTATGAAAATATATAATAAAACTTTACCATATTATGAAAAACAATTGTAAAGTTACAAAAATATATGGAAAATTCTGGCTATATCTGAGAGCTTTCAATCCAAAATTAGTTTTTAGGGTGAGGCAAATTAAATAATTAAATGAAGGCTACGAGAAAAAAAAAAAAAAAACTTTTGACCTACTTGAACCTCACTTCCACTCCCCCCTTTTTTTGTCGTTGTAAACGTGAAATAAAAAATTCAAAATCGACAAGATAAACTTGAAACTCGAGGCTAGTTCACTAGAGATAGAGATAGAAAACCGGAATCTGAACGAAAAAATTATGATTATTACAGACTAATTAACTATTTATCTTTTTTCTGAATCTTTTATCGTTGGCCTTTTGTCATCATCAGGCTCACGATAATGGATTTTCGAAAAGGTCAGCTATAATAATAAATAAGCATTATAGCTTACATTTGAAACCTTAAAACTAAGAGAATGTTTTTGACTAGAAACATCCAATGTATCTTCAGTATTATACAATGTGTATGTTTAACTCCTTATATCTACAACTATTCAAATTTTTACTTAATGTTAGGGTTAGAACAGTAGCATTATCTAACCTTGAAAATTCTTGAATTTCTAAAGGATGGGGTACTTTTGTTGACGAATTCTGAAAGCAACTGACATTGGAAGACGAATTCATATTTTTATATTTCATTTTTGATCCGAGGCGCACTTAAAAAGCTAATCGCTAATACACAAACAATTTTTTATAGTTCTTGACAATTTGAGTCCAATCGGTGAGAAAAAAAACAACCTAGATAAACAAATTGTTTCAGAAATTAATTTCCAGTAGAGATCCTTCATCATACTTTGATTTTTCGTAACTGGCTGAGGAGACTAAAATTTCTACAATAAATTAATGCCTTAATTATGATGATGGATTCTTACGATGAATTGAATTCTTAAAAGATTTTGTTAGTTAAGCTTGTTCAATTTCCCGCTTCGTTTGCATGCAAATCGTCAAAAATAGTAAAAAAATCGCTCATCATAAAGGTTCGTTATATAAATGCATCTTATAACGTGATTTACTATCAGAATACTTGAAAAAATTATCAATATTAGATACAAAGATTAGAAAACTATCAATACCCACCCTCAGAAGATTGACCACATGGCACTCTTATGATTTTGGACAAATCTTTCGATCTGATAACTTTATCTTTTTGATTACGTTTGTTGAAAACACTGATGAAACATTCTTTCCTTGACAATGAAGCTCTCTTAGATATCAACTTTTTGTTGATAATAATAATCTCGTTTCTCTCACTTTCCTTATGGTTCTCTCCACAAGTAAATGCAGATTTTAAAAATCTTGGAGTTAATACAGTGCCCTTCCTCCGACTTTTTTTTTGTCAGATTTTTCATCCAGTGGATTGCAACTCGGTAAAAATCAAATCAAAATTTAGACAATAAAGTAAAAAAGAAAAACTCGATAAAAACATTTTTAAAATAAAACTTTAATAAATCTTAATAAAATAATAAAACTTAATAAAATTTTGTTAATATTTACATAATTGATACTTAACAATTAATTTTGATGAGTTTGAATGAATTTTACTATTTTCTTCATAAACGAAAGGAATAGGATACATAATTCTACTAGCAATTGCATTAAACTTATGAATTTTATTACCAGATAAATATTTAAAAAAGCTGATCACACAATAAATTCAAATTATATTGGCCATATAATGTACCAGGGCATTCAAAAAGTCCTGTCGTTTTTCGTTT
>NW_027112940.1:2871-6841 GCF_000696795.3 Halyomorpha halys | reverse complement strand
ATAGTTAACAACTATTTATTTGCAATCTGTATGAAGTATGGCTTCAACTGAATGTCAGGTACACATTCAATTTTGGTTGGTTGGTTGGATTTTAGTGGACTGAATAATTTAAAAATAAAACATTTGAATGAAAATAAAATTCTATTATTATATACCACTATACAGGTGGTGTAGGGGGTGGCCGATATATAACATTTATGGTTAAAAGGGTTAATTAATTTTGAATGACTGGTCTATGGAAAATTGTAGATATAATGAGGTAACTCATCCCGTAACTCATGTTACGGGTAACTGTAACTCATCAATACTGTAACTCAATCAACTAGATATAATGAGTAACTCATCCCGAGTTACTTCTTATCACCACAGAGAGCGCTGGTTGAGGTGAGTTTTGACTGTCAGCCACATGGGGCGCTAGTATTGCCTACATTATACCGGAACACCGGAGTTTCGCTCCACTTTGTTGGGCTCCATCAGAGCTAAAAATATACAAAAAACAACTAAAAATATTTTGACATAATAGGTTAAAATATAAAAGGTAAATTAAGGTAGAGTTAAAATTATATAAACATATGTGAGAACAAAATAATATACAAATGAGAGAAATAATTATAAAATAACTGAAAATGAACCTTGAAGAACCAACAGTAAATTGATACGTTTTGAAAAATACTGAAATATTAAAATTACAGTTGATTAATACGCAACAGAATTAGATTAAAAAAAACAACTACGAAATAAACATAAAAGTCGGGCAATAAGACTATCAATAAGCATATATGGCAATAAGCAATAAGTTTAATAGTTTCTTCTTTACTTTAGGGAATTTCGTAAAAATATAAAAACATCATTTACTTTATTATGATGGACTGGTTCCAAAAAACTAAGCAAATTTATAAATCGCTTCCTCACGTCGTATATACTATTATTATATCAGAGATATGAAAGCTGGGCATACTAAAATGGTATAAACTAATTAATAAATACACCATAATTTAACATTTCCCCAAAACTTCAATTTTCATATAAAATTTAGCTAGAAAGTTTGGAAATTAAGGTCGTACATTTATCATTTATAAACAAATACAAAACACTGACTTTTTCGAAATATACCTAACTTGACTTACACTACTGTCATTTAAAGCCCTCATGCATGAAAGAACCAATGAAATGTTTAATAATTCCGGAACAGGAGCAGTTGGAGGATACCACCATACCCTGCTGCAGATGTGGAGAGGTCAGAGCAAGACCTAGAACGGGACTAGGGCAGACCCGCATGTAGCGACCCACTGGTTCACCAATTGATGGTTGCGTTTATGGGAATGAGTCCTCTACTGGTCTAATATGGATCTTAGAGCTTCAAAAGGTCCTCAAACCTATGCAAGGTTAGCAATGCTATATCCTATCCTAAACAGAAATTCCAAACTAAAATCAGAATTAACTGTTCTTATATTTAAAACAATTCTCAGGCCACTGCTGATGTACGGCTGTGAAGTCTGGGGAGCGGCATCCAATACGAAAAGGAAAAACCTACAATCTCTTCAAAATAAAGTCCTAAGAATCGCAGTTAATGCTCCTTGGTTCATAAGAAATAGCCAATTGCATCGCGAATTATTGATGGAGTCAATGGAGGATTACATCAAAAAACGGTTCATGAAGTTCCACTCCCAGTCGCCGACAGTTAAAGGAGCAGTGACCTACAACCTGGGAAACCCAACCTCAATCCGAAGACTGAAGCCCAGACTGCTACAGGACATTCTGTTATAAATTTTATTAAATATAAAATTAATTCTTAGTCACACTACCTCTATTTTACTTATTATTATTACTCATTTTATTTATTCATTATTTTTTCTTCTCTCGTCCCTTTTTCAAATTAACTTGTTTCTTTTTACTATTAGAGGGCATTGTTTGTTTTATTTATGTGTACCAATATCAATGTTTATTGTTATTAATTTTACTTTCATCTTTTATTAAGAAGCATTATTCTTATCTATTTATTGTATTATTTTTTTTCTTTTAATAATAACATTGTATGTAGTTATGGGTGTCTTTTGTATGAGACTATACCCCCCATGATTAACTGTTAAAATATATATATATAATATAACGGTTATATCAACCATGGCTATCTGGTATAAAATAAAATATATATAACAGGTCCTGTTTTAAAATTTAATCTTTTTATAGGTTAATGTCAATTATGAACGTAACAAGAATAATTAGTTAAATGCAGCATCGGAAGGGATCTGCAAATTGTCACCACAATTCAAATATCTCCTAAAAAAACTGGAAAACATGTATTTAGGAGGTTTTGGAAGTAGCTGGATATATCCTCTGTTTTTACAATTAATTTTAAAAATAAATTATCGTGAGAACTTTTAGGAGATAAATGCATATATGAAATTCCCTTTTTGCCAACTAAATAATACTCTGGGCAAAAAGTTTTATAAATTTATAAATAAAAAGTATGACTTGAAATGTACGAATAAAATCAATATAGATAGACTATCTGATTTTATTTACATCAAAATTAAACAATAATATAAGTGCTCTATATTGTTGTCTTAAGATATTTATTGTTTTCCAAAAAATTCGCAACATTTTAAGCAAGAACCTAACTATTTTTTCAACTGTATTCAATATAATTTTAAGCAATAGTATCTTCACAAAAATCATTTCTTTTGGTTTACAATAATTTTTTTTGAAAATGTTGTTGTCAAATACTGAAAATCGTTAAGACCTCTTAAAAGTGCTTTAGAGAACTGTTTCATCTTTCAAATTTCTACAAATTAATAAACAATGTTCATTTTTTTATTTTTTTAATTTGCTAATATAGAATCATGTATTTCAGCTTAGACACTTTCAGATGTCTTCTTCTTAAGATGAAGTGAATGTGCAGTGGGAATTGATCCAAACAGATCTATACTTTGTAAACGTACATATTGGAGGTGATATTTTAACGTCTAAAAAGTAATCGGCTTGAACTTGGAAATTCAGTGATTGTAAATAAATTCAATAAACCCAGGATATCATAACCAGAATTCAGAGGGACTTCTTCTTTAAAGAATTTATTGTTATCAAATTTTTTATTAATTACTACATACAGATTTCCTAAAGGCTGTAACTGAAACATTGTATATATTAAGGTGTAAATAACTTTTGACAATACAATGTGGTTATTAAAATTGGATTTTTTACATATTTGTAGTTTTAAACAGTAAGAAAAGCATTAAAAATGAAAATCCATTAAAAAAAGTCAACAACGCAAATAAGCATGAGGGGTAAAGAACTTTATAACTTCTCTTTTTATTTTAAGGATTAAGAGATCAAAACTCCGGGTAGTAGATTATTTTTAATTTTGTTGTAGCTATCTGTCAGATTCCAGTCACAAATTAAATCATTAAGTTAATTATGACTGAATAGCTTTGATGCAGAATCTCCTTCCACCTTGCAATCATTGCCTCAATCATCAATTTAATATAAGTGGAATTTACAAAAAATAAGAAAAAAAAAAAAAAAAAAATGGTTACATTTCTAAAGTCAGCACAATAAAATTCTTCAAGAACAAGTAAAATTACTGGAATATAAAACATCATATTTTAAGTTCAAATGAAATTGTCAGAGGGATAAAAACCATATAATGCTTATTTTATTTACAATTGGACTATAATCAACAAAAAGAAACGAACTACAGGAGATTATATAATTGCTCCTTAAGTAGCATTCCATGACTAACTGAAAATATGCAATCTCCCACCTGCCTGCTCATAACATCTGCAAAAACACTAAATCCTGCATATAAAATCTCATAATATTAATTAATATGGTAAGCATTTGTGATTCGGACGTATATATTTTGTTTGAGATTTTTTTATTGGTATAACTTTTTTTTTTTTTTTTTTTAATTATTTATTTATTGTAATTTACAACTGTACAAAATAATACAATAGGTAAATATGTAGTATGT
>NW_027112940.1:0-1333 GCF_000696795.3 Halyomorpha halys | reverse complement strand
AATTTCTTGTTTGAGACAAGTTTGTTTATCAATTATAATAAAAAATATATCTATATATTCTCACTCTGTTTATGTTATAGTTTCTATGATTTGGTTCTTCCCAAGGATCTTATTTAAAATACACAGCTAAGATTGATGTCAAAATGTTGCAGGCTATCCTGCCTTTGTCAAAATTTATCTTAGTCTATGACATATTATTATCTAATTTCACTTTTTGTAATTCTATTCAGTTTACAATGTATATTACGATTTATTAGATTATCAACCTTAACTTTTTCACTGATCCTACGTAAAATCCTTGATGCTCCTTATTACGTTACAAATAAACTCATCCACAAAGACCTTAACATCCCATTCATTGCAGATTTGGTACAAAACAGATATGCGTCTTTTCATTCCAAACTCCTTACCCATCCTAACCCATTAATTCTTAATCTTTCATCCTTAACAGTCCCTGATAATCCTCCGAGGCGTCTGGGAAGATGATGGCCACGGGACCTTCTAATTTAAATTAATGCTTGAAGAACCACCAATGGGGAGTTCCTTCCCAAGATTTTCAAGTGTATATGAAACATACAACATATTTACTTATTGTATTTATTATTTGTACAGTTGTAAATCACATTAAATAAATAAAAAAAAAAAATTTGATAATAATAGGTTATTGAATAAGATAAAGGCAGAATATCCCGCAGTTTTTTTTCGTATCCTTCATTAAGAATAAGATTATAATTTCATACATACATAATACATGAAATGTATACTGTATTGCGTCTTTTAGAATAGCCTGGAACATTTTGATAACAATATTAGCTGTTATATTACATATGAGATCCTTGGGAATGGGACGAAACGTAAGAGTTACATGAAAATAAACAGTGTGAGACTATATAGATCTTTTTAAATATAATTGAGTAATTTTATATTTCTTTAGTAAAGTTTATATTTATGGTGATACCTTAATACACTTATTAGTAAGATATATCACTAATTAATGTTTTATTATTCCACCGATTGTTGTGAGAGAATTTTCGTTTTTCGCCAGGTAATTTAATAAAATGATTAATTTGTAATGTTAGCTTAAAAAATACGATTTAAATTTAATTTACACTGGTTACTAATATAGGCATTAGGAATATTATGGTGACTAGTTCAAGGTGCACTTCGATGAAAGAGGCAGAATATATCCTGCATCGGTGACCTTTAGTCAATGGCAGATTGGATTAATCTGATCAGTGCAAGTACAGCATGTTATCACCCTTGTAACATATCGTGTAACCAATAACTTTTTTATTACTGCCATTTCCATGTTTATACAAGAAAAAAAAAAAAT
>NW_027112939.1:171832-179798 GCF_000696795.3 Halyomorpha halys | reverse complement strand
TGGAACTAGATAAGGTTTGAACCAAAGGATTAGGATGGTTAGAAAGGTTTATATGGAATTTTGAGAATTTGGCTGGAATGAGATCAAGGACAAAAGTGATATGTAGGTCAAGGTGTAGTGTTCTGTTTAAAGTTCTCTAAGCCCAAATAATATACCATCGGCAAGCCAATGATCTTCGAAAAAAATATTCAACATACAAGGTAGTACAAGGTACTTGTTCGAGGAAGAACGCTTAAATAACCTGAATTTATTTAAACATGTTTCCAAGGTTAATATAACAATATTTAATTTTTACTTTCACTTACCTATCTATGAAATAAATTTCTACTTAATGCGCACAAACAATCTCATTTTTAATTTCACCTAACAATATATGGAATATGTAGTAGGTGGAATCATTGTGACGTGACGGCCGTGTTGGTCTCAGAGCGCCTGGTTCGGAACGTTGTAGTTTCAAATTCCATCTGGAGCAGTTAATATTTATTTCTGGGTGGTCCCGAGAAATAATTCTTGGCACTCCCACCTTGGTTAGTACACGGCGGCCACTCTAAGATAGCCGCCAGTAGTAGGAAGAAAGGAACAATAGGCCCACTTGCCCGACTAGTTCCCCACACCAGATATCAATACTAATACCAATTGGAAGCATTGCACTTTTTCAAAATTTTTAATTCGAGTTGTCGACAAAAACTGCAAATCACCAGGTCTGGCAAGATGGTCTGTGGAGCAACCTACCTCAAAAACGAAACTGAAATTGCATGTTTAAGGCGAGTATGTGCAATGTGATCGCAACATTTTGATAAAATTGACAGATTAAAGATGATTAAAGATAATGACAGGTCTTTAATGCCGCAAAATTAGAGAATCGATTTTACAGTTTTCTGAAATATTCTCAAAATCGGCTCTAAAGATTTGATTAAACTCGATAAATCAATGTAAATTAAAGTGATATTTAACATCAAATAAGTCTTGTCCTCGTGAAGGAATAGTCTAACATGGATTAAATGACGAATGTTTCTCAAAGTACCTTCAATTTTGATATTGATATTGAAGATAACTAGTTATTATTGTTAGTAATAATAATAAAATATATTAAAATATAGCAGAATTTGATAAATGTTTGAAGGAGAAAAAAATGTGACAGGAGTTCGAATCAGAAAAAGTCGGTAGCACCCGATGTCTCCCGAAAGCCATTATACTTGTTATCTTTTGTTGAACTGTTGAATGAACCAATTCGATATTTTTAATTTTCGCCTTGGTAAATCCTAAAATACGAATTTTCGAGTAAAAGTTGTGTTATGCGCGCGCTGCAGCAGATTATTTTTTGTTTTGATTCAAGAAGGCCTTGCATATAAAAAAAAAATGATACTTAAGATGTGAATAAATTTCTTTTATCATTGACACACTTAACCGAGTGCAAGTATTTTCAAAATTGTATTTTATTCCGTAAAAAACCATAACTAAGCGTCTATCTCAGCAACTTGAGACCAATACAAAGGGTTTGTTCCAAGAATTATTACTGAGGGAAAACTTTGGCAATGGTCTCTCCGAAGAGGATGAATAGCCGTGAAAAGCCGAGGTACTAATTAATGCTTCCTGCCTTTGGTGAACCCTCTCGGTCAAATTGGTGAGAACTCAAACCCTCTGACTTTGGGCCTTCTCTATAAAATAGTGAATCATTACCACGATTCGGTGATAATATAATTATGCCAGTAGTTCTTTAATTTCACAGAATTATAACATTACATCGAGTCAATTTTTCAAAAAGGATTCCTTATTGGCTTGTACAAGCTATGATATTTTCTGGCCGGAAAAGAAACGTGTTTGCATTTGAAAGTTTGCATACGTTGAGAATTTTACCAGTTGGTAGTAGTTGGCTCCGAGAGTAGAAAACCGGTAAATAACAGGCCGGTAAAACAATTAGCGTATACAAGGGCTCACTCTATTTTTATTATTTTTCTTTTATTAAGAATAGTTTCTTTTATAGAACTATCTCTTATTTATTTGCAATAATTGACTGAAAATATTGGTAAATGGAAACAAATCGCATCATAAGGGTACCTGACTTTAGGGTGGGGGGGAATATAAATGGAAAAATCATATTAATCCTACGAATGAAAAAAATATTATAGGTACAAAATGTATACCTATTTGTATATAATGAAAGATGCTTTCTTAAAAAAAAAAATACAACTTTGGGAAAAGGTATTTGGTTAATCGATATATAGGAACTTGTAATTAATTCTGAATACCTAAACCGTCGAACATCAAACGTATCCAATCCTTTCAATCCAAAATCCTTAGAACCATAATTAATGCACCCTATTACGTTTTCTAGAGAACACTACACCATGACCTACATATCCTTTTTGTCCTTGACCTCATACCAACCAAATTCTCAAAATTCCATATAAACCTTTCCAACCATCCTAATCCTTTGGTTCAAATCTTATATAATTCCACCCACAGCCCGCCTAGAAGGTTGAAACGGTAGCGGCCAAGAGACTTATTAAAATAAAAATGGACAATTGGAGTTCTGGCCATGGTCAGATTCTTCACTCAAGTTGAGTGTTTGCAGCTTTAGTGTTTGAGCTCTGCTCTACCCCTCACACGTGGGGGATAGAGTGGGCTCAGGGATCCTCAGGTCGATTGTGTAAATATTGTATATTAGAGTGTAAATGACTAAATTATTTTATCATTGTTATTTTTTTTTCAATCACAAAGTTTGATTAGTTCCATTTTGGTTATTCTTCTGTTTGTATATATTTTAAGAATTTTTTTATTTATTTATTTATTTATTTTATTTTAGTATGTATGAGATCATTCATCACTATTATCTATTGCCCACAACTGTGTGGCAGATTGTAATATCTATCAATAAATAAAAAGTATTTAAAAAAACAATTCTGAAAATGTTTAGGTACCTTAGGTTTTGTTTTGCGATGTCTTCATAGTTTTAGGTTAAATGGAAGCCACATTTAGAAATGTTATGGGATCATTAGATAATTTATATCCCTCCATCAAGACGTGACTAAATAAGTACAAAATTACACGTTTGTCTCCAATTTGCTTCGGTTGAGGAGTTCATCGAAGACATTTCTAAGCAGTTGAAATATTTGTTTTCATCTTTTTGTAGTTGTTTATGGAGAGATGTAAGAATGCCCGCTTTAAATCTTTTTTTGACGACGATTACTACATTCATCCCATATATAACAGTACATAAACTAAATTGCAATGGGGCGTCTTCTACTCATGGTATAAACTAGATGACTAAGGCACATCAGCTAACTGCCCGGTAGAAATCCGCCTCGAGATTTTCTTCCCGATAAAAAACCGGCCGGTAAAATTCTAACTTAGTTCAAGGGCCGTACTCAAGAAGAAAATATCAGAGGAAGCAATCATTCTAACATAAAAGATCTGTAGTCCCATTATTCTTTTACGTACAGGAATCTTTACCTCAACTACACACACTGGGATGGTATTTTTTTCTGCTCTAAGGAGGCATCTATTGACACATATTCGTCCGCTGACGAAAATTCGTCATTTTGCAAACAATCACCGATAGCCAAATGACAAAAAATTCAGTCATTTGTATATTACAGAAAATATTTTATTCTTGTTCTATTAATTCTAAATAAATTAAATTCTAATTTTCACCAAACTGAGAGAATTCCAATGAAGATCTGATTTCAACTTCAGATGCGTTGCATGGTGGTGCAAACATAAACAAAATCAAGTAAAAGGGTATTATTCGGTATTTCACATTGAAGAATTTCATTCTAAGTTTAAACGCTTGGGTGTTCGGATATTTATTTCATTTGTATTATTGTTAATTTTCAAAAGCAATTTTAGTAAAAATAAAATATGTCAAAAATATGTGCTGACAATGTGTTTGATTTGATGTGGTAAGTAACTTGGATTCTTGATACATTCCCCTTCGTACTGGAACATAATTCGAGCAGTCAGGTCCGCTAGAGAAATATTAATTATTTGTAAGATTAAAGATTTGAAAATAATTAACTTCATTTAATAAAAAATGTAAATTTGTCTGTCATTTTCAAAAATTTCACTGAAAAATATATGATTTTTAATAAGTTACGTTGTTTCTATAAACACTATACAATTTCGACAGATAGTGTAAAAACACATATAGTAAATGGTGGTACAAAACATTACCGGACGAATATGTGTTAAGAAAAAAAAAAAATTATTATGTATGGTCTCATAAACTGTGATAGATATCTCGTAAGTCATAAAAATTTTGTAATACGATTTCTAACTAATAATAGAGGATTCATCAACTACTTCAACTATCGATACGATTGCTTTTGTCAGCACCTCCCAGATTTTATTATTAATTTTTTTTTTTATTAAATACTTTTTATTTATTGATAGATATTACAATCTGCCACACAGTTGTGGGAAATAGGTAATAGTGATGAATGATCTCATATATACTAAAATAAAAAAACAACTCTCTTAAAATATATACAAACAGAAGAATAAAAAAAATGAACATAATCAAACTATCTATATAAAAAATAAATAAATAAAATAATATAGTCTCTAGTCATATTTACACTCAAATATACAATATTTACACAATCTACCTGAGGATCCCTGAGCCCACATGTGAGGGGTAAAGCAGAGCTCAAAAGATCCCAGCGCATCCCTCTCGCCGCATCACAGAATCTGACCATTGCCAGAACTCCAATTGTCCATTGATTATTTATTAACAAAATAGAATATATTGTTACTTAGTATGTATATCGAAGCGGAAAACAAAGATAAAACTAAAAAAATATGAATTAAATTGGAAATGTGCCAATATTAATTGGTTTTGGACCATGGAACTGGTAGTCTTAAACCTAAGACCAACAGTGAAAAATATACGTACAGATGATATGGAATGGATTAAACGTTAAAATAAAAAATATATATATAAACCAAAAGCTGACCAGCCTGATAAGTTAAAAATTGGTGTAGTACAGGGAGTGATGTTGCAGCGGGGTTTATTAACGAACTTAGCCTCGTTAAGATTAATTGCGTGTTCCTGTAGACAGATTAGGAGTATAATAATAAAAGTACGAGGTCTTTGATTAATGTAAACCTAACAAGGATTATTCGATATCAATGTTGCCAACTGCACCAGTTGGGCTCGTTTTAAATGGGGGACTTAAACTTGATGGATGGGTTCCTTGCCCACTTATCGTATTCAAACAGACTTCTTTCTTCCTATTGCAACACTTATCAAGGCTCACTTCCTCCTCCAAGTTTATATCTTATTCAACTCTTTAATAACTCTTCTTACCGGAGTTTCTATATTTTAAAAAAATTCTCCATTTAAAGTGCTTTATAAAAATGAGAAATATTTAAGATTTGGTTATTTTCAATACTACGGCAATTGCCAACCTCTTCACAATAAAATTATATCTATAAGTGAAATTAATTAAAAAAGGCTCATTTACAATTAGGACTGTTTGGACTTACCAAGTTAAGCTTTGGGGCTCCTCTAAACCATCGAATTTTTCTCGTATTCAATCCTAACAATCCAAAATCCTCAATATTCCTTACTCTGTCACAAATTAAACTATTCATAATAATTTTAATGTTAAAAAAGTCGCCGCTCTACCTAAATCAGTCCAATGATCCTACTTAATCAGTCTTAACGCAATCTTCCCATCTACGTTTCGCTCTATCCCTTAGACGTTTACCCGTCGGTTCGTTGTCTATTAACATTTTAGTGATTCGTTCGTTACTACCTGCAACATTTACACGTCCATCTTATTCGCCAAAAAACTATAACAATAACTTCGAATATTTTATGCAATACTTTATTTTCAAAAACCTTAAGGCGATGTTTTTCCAATTAGCGTAAGCCACGTTTTGCATCGTTATAAACAACAATTCATGCATTCATACAACAGTATGAAGGATTATAGTTTTGTAAATTCTAACTGTTAAGTTTTTGAACAGAAGGCGCGAGCTAAGCAATTTCGAAATTGAAAAATAACAAAGCTACCTAGCATTAAACCTTGATTTTATTTCCTTTTCAATTCCGTTTTATTCTAGTTACCGTAGCACCGTTGAACCTAAATCCTTAAACCAATCTACCAAACTATAAAACTAAAAAAAATAAATAAATATTTATATATTTATGTTATATTATATTTCTAACATCTTTTGTTTGTATTTCACTTATACATATAACTATATTTTTTGTAATGACCATTCTCCCCACTTTCTTAACTTCCTCCAAGTTTTGGCTTACTTACTAGACGTAAGGTTAGTGACTTGATTTCTTCTCTTTATTTTCAACCTTCATTTTGATATATTTGCTCTTGCTTTATTTCTTTAATTTTCCGTTTTTATATTTTTATATCTATTCTTTATTTATTATTACTCCACATGTTCATTCTGTGTCTAATTATTAATGTCTTCCTTTTTTGTTTGTTTTTATTTTTGTACGTCTTATTTATTATTTTCTTTAATTTACTTTGCTCATTCTTATATAATTATATATAGTTTAGTTTGTATTTCATATTATGCTATAAGCTTACACTGTTAACATTATTTTTAGATTTTGTGTTTTGCTTTTAGTCCTGATGAACTCAGTTTCTTAACATCTAATTTTCAACGGTAATTAATTCGGATAAGGAAGATTTATTAATTTCTATAAAGTACATAATTCAGAATATTCTTTTTATCCGGGAAGGTAACCATAAGCATGACATAAAAGTCATACGAACTTGGCCTTGATAAATTTAACGAACATTTAAGTCAAAGGTGAGTTATTTTTTTTTAATTAGAGCTGGCCCCGAAACTGAGTACTTTTCCTTGTTTGCATATTTCCACATCAAGCTTCCTAACTGGTACAGAAAAACGCAATATACCCCCCGTCCCGTCCAGTGAAAATCCAAGGAAATTTTTTTCTGCTTGCACTTGCACGAGGAAGAATAATAAAATAATATTATCTCATAATAATAATTATATGTATATAAACTATATGTATATAATTAAAAATTAATGGGAATTTGACCTGAAGTTTCATCTGATTCTACATATTTGTCCGTTGCCCGTAGATAATGCTTACATACGTAAAATTAGTTTGATTATTTGGACAGAAGAAGTTTGATTATTTAGTATACAATTTATACACATAATATTTTTAAAATTCAATGTAGCATATTTAAAAAGATGGAACGTTCTATGCACTTTATTATTTGTTTAAATGTGAATTGTATTTGAAACCACATTGACAAAGTGACGTCCTTGTTACATGGATCGCTCCATAAAACAGCTAGTTACCTCTAACAGTTTATCACTAATAGCAACCATTTTCCCAAACATCTTCCTCTATCAGTCATTAGGGGATTATATTAAAACCTCTCAGTTAACATCCTAATTATTGTAACAGTCTTGTTACTATACCTCGAGAAAATATTCTGTTCTTAGAATGTATTCTTAATCAAAAATCCCTAACTTTCATCCTTCTTCGTTCCTTTCTTATAAATGTTTAATACAAACTTAATTAACCTTACAAGTCCAAGAATAAGATATAATTCAGCCCATAAAGGCTGAAGAAACTTGGAAAAGAATTATGTTCAGAATGGAAGACCAATGAGCCCTCGATATTAAATAAAATCCAAGAATTATAAGTTCTCTTTTCATCCAATTTAAGGGAAACGTGTTTCGTTATGGTAGAATAACAAAAGTTGGCCCGCGGCAAAGCGGAAAATCATCCCTTTCAACGGCCCACATTATTCCTGCCTTTATTCCTCACTAACAATAAACAGAGGTTCAATAATGGAGACGCCTATATAAGTCAATAAGCAATAAATGTGATATCGTGACTAATAGACTTATTATCACACCAGGTCTCTGTTAGTTAGGGGTATTTAAAACACCTGTTGATCTCTCTCTCTCTCTCTCTCTCTCTCTCTCTCTCTCTCTCTCTCTCTCTCTCTCT
>NW_027112939.1:165789-171589 GCF_000696795.3 Halyomorpha halys | reverse complement strand
AAATATACATATGTATTGAGTTATCAATTTTTTTGTTTTTTACATTTAATCATAAATACTAGCAAACTGTATACATTGCTATTTTTGTGAGGGAGCGTCCTGTAGAAAGCACCACATATTTGCCCCTTCATTTAAAAAAAAAATTACAAAACAACTGGAAGAATTTAATAAATATTTATTACAAGATAAAGATAAACTCCCATTTCACTCGAAAAAAAGGTTGTCAATTTAATCTTCCTCCGACACCCATATGCTAAATATGAATTGACAAAAAGTTACAAACTAATTTCAAATGATAATATATCTTGAAAATGATCATTCTTAAGATTATAATAAATATTTTCACGTAATTTCAACTTTAGCACGAACTATGAAAAAGCAGTTTTTAATTTCTTCCTCTAGTTCTTTTTTCTAATTTACTGATTTATCTCATTATAACTATGAAGTTAAATTCGCAACACATATCTTTTTCTTTTTTGACTGCCGCACTCACAAAAGGCAAAAGAGTGGACTTCATTTGGGAATTACAAGAATGGACAATGGAGAGGACCCTTGCCTTGATCAGAGGACTTTCTCATTAGCCGATAGAAGGTAATGGGGCCCACCTTGATGTGGACCTGCCCAAGGGGTCCCTACATTTGTTTTCTTCTAATGAATAGCAAATGGACCTCACCAACTTTCGTAAAATATCAAGACATGTTTTTAGTCAGTACAGAAAAGTTAAGCTGTACGTGTATGAGATGTTCGTGTAATAGTTTTCCAATGAATAATATCCCCTATAATATCTCATTTTAAATAAAATTATTATAATGGGGAAAATTCATGAATGATGAATTGTCTAAAAAAGTTTCAGAAAACAATGAACTTATTGGTTCATCGAATTAAGTTGTTATTTTATATATGTGTTTATATTATGTATATGTGAGAGAAATACACATAAAATAGGAATAAATTAATTATAGATTTTAAATATATTAAAAAATGTTTGTGTTGTAAGCAGAAAAATTAGTAATAAATGTTAATTAAATTATATTGAAAATGTAAATTAATGTTTTAAGAGAAATTATGTTATATGATAAGGTGATAACAGAGTCCTAACCTGTTGAAGGTAGGTTCTGTTTAAAGTTAACAAATGTAAATGAAGGAAAGAAGAGAAGTGGTTAATAGAAGTTTTAAATTTAAGAAAGAGTTATATAGAAGAAGTTATGTAAGTAGGAATCTGTTGAAAAAAAAAAGAGTATAATGTTATTGTGATGTTTTTCTAATGATTGACTTGTTTAGAGATGGGACAAAGGCAATTAGCCGGAATTTTGAAGAATTTTAAAAGAGAAAATGACAACAAAGTAAAGGTAGGGCCAAAGAAATCAGTATGTAAGTGAAGGAAATAATGAAATTGTTATAACAATAATTGAAAAGAGCTGTTTGTAGGTATCCTTGAAAATGACTTGAGGGTCGAAACGTTAGAAGGTTTTGAAAAGAATAAAGTTGAGGAAAAAAGGATCAAATTTGTTTTTAAATAAAGTAAAATATATATTATTGAAAATGGAAAATATTCTAAATTTCCAAAAAAAAACAACAAAAAAAAAACATAATGGACCGAAAATTTCAAAATAAGTTGGATTTCGTTATATATAATATATGTAAAACGTAAAGTATAAATCACAACATATAGGTAAAAAAGGAACACCATTGAAATAATCTAAATCACTCCTATTAGTCCACTTCATTGTTCCAGTGATCATCAGTGGTACACCTCTATACCATATATCATTCACAAATATAATATAATAGCATAAATATAATATAATATAATAATAACGAATATAGTATTCCCTAAAAGCTGCATTAGATAACAAAGAATTATAGTATTCTAAACTATTATGCCAGGGAAGCCCAATAGTGTCTGCAGTGAAAATCAACTTGTTTATTAAATATTGTTTTAATTTATGACGATGACAACGTACTGTTATATCTCCAAGATGGTAAAGAAAACTTGGTGAGTGCGAAATTTTCATGCAATTATTCCATTTTTTTTTTTATTATTGTACGTTTAGGTCGACATCTTTATTTAAGTGTAATTTTATTTTTTCACTTATTAAATTTAGTTGATAGATTTGAAATGCCTTGTATTACTAGGTTGTTAAATATTATAGGGGAGAGGTTTCAAACAAGACTGTTTTTTTTTTTTTTTAAATCTGCGTCGTTCGTCTTCCCACCTTTGGCATACCGGTCTGAATGTCTCACATTCCATCCAAACGACAGTTTAAACTCAGGGAAAAGGAAAAGGATCAGTGACTGTGTGGAGAAGCAATTTCTAAAAATATTTATGATACGGTTAAAATAAATAATTTGAAAATTGTAAATAATGTATGTTCAAAATTTATTTCTATTATTCAATACCAGATCGGCCTGGTGGGCCTTTCATAATTATGATAACAGTTTGATTTTTTTAGACAAAACAATTGATTATGGGGAAGATATATTCTCCTATATAGTGATATAATAGGATTTCCTAAGTTTTCATTTACAGCTCCTTAACTGATGAACCGTTTTTCGATGAAGTCGTGTATTGATTCCATTTGTAGTTCTCGATGCAATTAGCAATTTCTTACAAACCATGGAGCATCCAATACAATTTTTAGGACATTATTTTGGAATGATTGTAATTGTTTCCTATTCATAAAGGTTGCTGCTCAATATTAATCCGTACAATATTAATAATATCTATAGAATTAGGAAAATGAGATAAATTTTATGATTTCACCGTATTAACGGTTATTATGCATAAACCTGGCACTATCTCAGAATTGGATGTATAAACACTACCATATATTAACAAACATAAAAAAAAAAATTTTATTCTTTTTCTTTTTTGAAACAAAAGTTAACTATAACCTAAATACAAAATATTTCAAATATTTTTTTTTTTTTATGATTTTATGTTATTTAAAATTTTTTCCCTCCTTGTTCTTCATGCACAAAGTTATATTACGTTTTCCTTATTCATTCATTCCCTTTCGTTGTTCTCAACCCTTTCTACGCTTCTTTTTTTTGTATCTTTCGATATTTTATTTCAACCCGATAAGATAAATGAATTCTTAAAATTTTGTATTGTACCCACACACTCCCCACCGGATTGCTATTTTTCAATGCTCATTAAAGGGTAAGAACCGATTTAATGCTATCACATAAAGTCGCCATTAAATTTTTATACTGCCCCACGGACAATAAAACGAATATAACGTTAACCTATTAAATTGAGAGTAAAGGAGTAATTGCTGATATAAGTAGAAATGGAATAAAACAGTAAATTGAGCGATACTAGCAACGAATGGAGCTATTATACATGCCAGATTATTGCCACAGCTTCGTCTCTAATTATCCCAGACGTTTATGGATGCTATCACAGACCAAAGGGGAGATTTTCTTCCATACTTGTATTCTCACTAATACACATACAGCCCAACTGTATATATTTTTAAAAAAAATTTACAAATTACAAACAAGAATTCTGTTAAAAGTGACTCTTTAGCTGGACTCCCCTCTGCTTCAGGTGCCAAGAGGAGAAAAAAATGTAATTATTTCATCCCTATTTTTGATTAATTTAATAAAAACTATAGTTAAAAGTCAAAATTTATTAATCTGAAAACCATAGTTGGGGAAAATAAAAAAATGACGCCTATTCCAGAAGTTATTTAAAAGTAAAAAAAAAAAAAATAATATTGGGCCTTATTTCCTTTCAGAAAGTGGTTCAGCTTTTATCTAGATCATACAAGAGATACAGTAAATGTCACTGAAAAGTACTTGCACTACTAAAAATTTTGAACTAGATTTTGTGAATTTATTTTGACGAATATCATGGTAACTGGTGCTCCTATATAGATAAACCTTATAAACTACTTTATAATACATTTGACTAGCTTTAATATGAGTGCTAATAGACATCAGTACATCTAATAGATGTATATATTTTTTTATATACCGAAAATTTTTTACGAAGAATTAGAAATCAACATTTTCGTGAATTCATTTTGGCAAATATGAAAACTACTACTTCTACTAAAATAGTAATTAACAAATAAATTATAGTAAATTTAACTAGCTTTAATTAGATAGCTAATAGGCATGTGTACGTCTTACAATTCCAAAGATATAGATGTTTTCCGATAATAGATTGACAATCTATTGATTATTAAATATTGATTTTTAAAAAAGTGTATCTTGGAAACTATTGAATGTAAACGGTTATATAAGAGATATTTCTTCACTGTTAACTGTTGAAGTTCTAGTAGAATAGACAACCTTGCCGAGGTATAGGAAACTGAATGTTTCTTTAAACGTAACTTATTAGTATGTAGACGTACCTCGTAATATATATTATAGATTTTATTGTAATTATTAATACTATATTCATAATAATAGCTTGTTATTTTATTTAATTGAAGAAAAGATATTTCAGCACCTTTTGCTGTTTTGGATTCTTTGTACGAGCTAATTATCCATTAATGTCGCATCTTTATTCCCTTGTCGGTTTTTCTTATGTTATTATTATGCATTAGAAGATTAATGAAATGCATTATGTAAATTTATGATTGAGAAAAAAGTTTACTTTACAAAATGGGACTTGCACATCAACTTTTAAGTAATATTTGATAATCAGATAGGTCTAACCTCAGGTTTCGTTTTAGTTGTTCACTGATTGAATATGAACGAAAATTGTAACAATTGTTGTAGGGCAATAGGAATTATAAATACTATGTTACACTTATGTTCACTTAAGAATTAAATAATGGGGCGTAAAAGAAAATTATGACAACGAAAATAAGGTAACAATGAAGAATAGTCCTGACAGAGTAAAACTAGCGAATAAAATGCGGAATTTATAATATGATAATGAAATGTGTTTTATAATGTTTTACAGAACAATGCCTCTTTCAAGAACGAAAGAAACTTTTTCAAGGCTTTTTCGTACATTATCAAATATAAAGATATTTTTACTTGTCAGAATTAAATAAATAGAGAATATAGTTTTTTTTTTATTTCAATCTTTTCCTTTTTTTTTTTTTTTTTTTTTTAAATTTGGTACCAAATCAATCAACAGTAGTCAATTCGTGAACGAATTAATTTAAAAATAGTCAGATATATTCGCTTTCGAACAACACCTTATTTTATTCCCGCTCTCTTTATGAGAGGTATTATTTAATAATAAAACAAAAAATATTTACAAATATGATTGGAGAAACTTAAAATAGGTGATTTTTAAAAAAAATAATATAGTTTAACAATTTACGCACAATATTTAACTTTTTGTTTTGTATAATTAGAAAGAAACTTTTACCGTTGAAACGGGACATCCATCGCTTATTCAAGGAAATCGATTTATATTTCATGTGAAAATGAAAAAAAAAGAAAAATACGAACCAGAGTTGGTTATTGAGTAAATAGAGGGGTTGGGGGGTGGAACTTAGTTCTGGAGAAGTTACCGAAGGGCTACAAAGCATCAGTATAGGATTGTCTTTTATTTAGTAATATTCAATACAGGAGAGGTCGAGTGAGATTGTCTCCAGCGACCTGGTCTTCCAAATCGACTCAGCCACTTCCAAATATTACTTGGGCTAACACCCCAACCCTACTTTTCCTGATACAAATATATGTTTTTCCAGACCTTACTCTACCCATGGGGTGCTTTTACTTAAACCTAGAATTATGGGCTTAAGTTAAATACTTACCACTTAACAAATGTCTTAAAGTGTCCTTAGGTTTCATTTTTTAAATTACTTTATAATTAAAATTTTATTAA